>NW_021163512.1:0-45264 GCF_004324835.1 Dendronephthya gigantea
CTAATCCTCCGATATTCGTTTATCATCTCATCCAGCGACATTCGTTCATCCTCTCTTCCTGCGACATTCGTTCATCATCTCATCCTGGGACATTTGTTCATCATCTCATCCTGAGACATTCGTTCATCATCTCATCCTGCGACGTTCGTCCATCATCCCATACTGCGATATTTGTTCATTATCTAATCCTGAAACATTTGTTAATCATCTCATCTTGACACATTCGTTCATCATCTCATCCTGAGACATTCGTTCGTCATCTCATCTTGAGACATTCGTTCATTATCTCATCCTGCGACATTCGTCCATCATCCATCCTGCGGGATTCGTTCATCATCTAATCCTGAGACGTTTGTTAATCATCTCAGCTTGACACATTTGTTTATCATCTCATCTTGAGACATTCGTTCATCATCTCATCCTGCGACATTCGTTCATCATCTCATCCTGAGACATTTGTTCATCATCTCATCCTGAGACATTCGTTCAATATCTCATCCTGAGACATTCGTTCATCATCTCATCCTGAGAAATTCGTTCAACATCTCATCCTACGACATTCGTTCATCATCTCATCCTGCGACATTCGTTCATCATCTCATCCTCCGACGTTCGTTCATCATCTCATCCAGTTACATTCGTTCTTCATCTCATCTTAGAACATTCGTTCATCATCTCATCCTGACACATTTGTGTATCATCTCATTCTGAGACTTTCGTTCATCTTCTCATCCTGAGACAACCATCATCATCTCATCCTCTGACCTTCGTTTATCATCCCATCCTGAGACATTCGTTCATCATCTCATCCTGAAACACTCGTTCATCATCTCATCCTAAGACATTCGTTCATAATCTCATCCTGCGACATTCGTTCATCATCTCATCCTGAGACATTCGTTCGTCATCTCATCTTGAGACATTCGTTCATCATCTAATCCTGAGACATTTGTTAATCATCTCATTTTGACACATTCGTTTATCATCTCATCTTGACACATTCGTTCATCATCTCATCCTGTGACATTCGTTCATCATCTCATCCTGAGACATTCGTTCATCATCTCATCCTGAGACATTTTTCATCATCTCATCCTGAGCCATTCGTTCATCATCTCATCCTTAGAAATTCGCTCATCATCTCATCCTACGACATTCGTTCATCATTTCATCCTGCGACATTCCTTCATCATCTCATCCTGAGACATCCGTTCATCATCTCATCCTGAGACATTCATTCATCATCTAATCCTCCGACATTCGTTTATCATCTCATCTAGCGACATTCGTTCATCCTGTCATCCTGCGACATTCGTTCATCATCTCATCCTGGGACATTCGTTCATCATCTCATCCTAAGACATTCGTTCATCATCTCATCCTGCGACATTCGTCCATCATCCCATCCTGCGACATTTGTTCATCATCTAATCCTGAGACATTTGTTAATCATCTCATCTTGACACATTCGTTCATCATCTCATCCTGAGACATTCGTTCGTCATCTCATCTTGAGACATTCGTTCATCATCTCATCCTGCGACATTCGTCCATCATCCCATCCTGCAACATTCGTTCATCATCTAATCCTGAGACATTTGTTAATCATCTCATCTTGACACATTCGTTTATGATCTCATCTTGAGACATTCGTTCATCATCTCATCCTGCGACATTCGTTCATCATCTCATCCTGAGACATTCGTTCATCATTTCATCCGGAGACATTCGTTCATCATCTCATCCTGAGACATTCGTTCATCATCTCATCCTGAAAAATTCGTTCAACATCTCATCCTACGACAATCGTTCATCATATCATCCTGCGACATTCGTTCATCATCTTATCCTGAGGCATTTGATCATCATCTCATCCTGAAACACTCGTTCATCATCTCATCATGGGACATTCGTTCATAACTCATCCTGCGACATTCGTTCATCATCTCATCCTCAGACATTCGTTCGTCATCTCATCTTGAGACATTCGTTCATCATCTCATCCTACGACATACGTCCATCATCCCATCCTGCAACATTCGTTCATCATCTAATCCTGAGACATTTGTTAATCATCTCATCTTGACACATTCTTATGATCTCATCTTGAGACATTCGTTCATCATCTCATCCTGCGACATTCGTTCATCATTCTCATCCTGAGACATTCGTTCATCATTTCATCCTGAGACATTCGTTCATCATCTCATCCTGAGACATTCGTTCATCATCTCATCCTGAAAAATTCGTTCAACATCTCATCCTACGACAATCGTTCATCATATCATCCTGCGACATTCGTTCATCATCTTATCCTGAGACATTCATCATCATCTCATCCTGAAACACTCGTTCATCATCTCATCATGGGACATTCGTTCATAATCTCATCCTGCGACATTCGTTCATCATCTCATCCTGAGACATTCGTTCGTCATCTCATCTTGAGACATTCGTTCATCATCTCATCCTGCGACATTCGTCCATCATCCCATACTGCGACATTTGTTCATCATCTAATCCTGAGACATTTGTTAATCATCTCATCTTGACACATTCGTTCATCATCTCATCCTGAGATATTCGTTCGTCATCTCATCTTGAGACATTCGTTCATCATCTCATCCTGCAACATTCGTCCATCGTCACATTCTGCACATTCGTTCATCATCTAATCCTGAGGCATTTGTAATCATCTCATCTTGACACTTTCGTTTATCATCTCATCTTGAGACATTCGTTCATCATCTCATCCTGAGTCATTCGTTCATCATCTCATCCTGAGACATTCGTTCATCATCTCATCCTGAGACATTCGTTCATCATCTCATTTTGAGACATTCGTTCATCATCTCATCCTGAGAAATTTGCTCATCATCTCATCCTACGCCATTCGTTCATCATATCATCCTGCGACATTCATTCATCATCTCATCCTGAACATTCGTTCATGATCTCATCCTTAGACATTCATTCATCATCTAATCCTCCGACATTCGTTCATCATCTCATACTGCGACATTCGTTAATCATCTCATACTGAGACATTCGTTCATCATCTCATCCTGAGACATTCGTTCATCATCTCATCCTGCAACATTCGTCCATCATCCCATACTGCGAAATTTTTCATCATCTAATCCTGAGACATTTGTTAATCATCTCATCTTGACGCATTCGTTCATCATCTCATACTGAGACATTCGTTCGTCATCTCATCTTGAGAAATTCGTTTATCCACATCCTGCGACATTCGTCCATCATCCCATCCTGCGACATTCGTTCATCATCTAATCCTGAGACATTGTTAATCATCTCATCTTGACACATTCGTTTATTATCTCATCTTGAGACATTCGTTCATCATCTCATCCTGCGACATTCGTTCATCATCTCATCCTGAGACATTCGTTCATCATCTCATCCTGACATTCGTTCATCATCTCATCCTGAAAATTCGTTCAACATCTCATCCTACGACAATCGTTCATCATATCATCCTGCGACATTCGTTCATCATCTTATCCTGAGACATTTGATCATCATCTCATCCTGAAACACTCTCATCATCTCATCATGGACATTCGTTCATAATCTCATCCTGCGACATTCGTTTCATCTCATCCTCAGACATTCGTTCGTCATCTCATCTTGAGACATTCGTTCATCATCTCATCCTACGACATACGTCCATCATCCCATCCTGCAACATTCGTTCATCATCTAATCCTGAGACATTTGTTAATCATCTCATCTTGACACATTCGTTTATGATCTCATCTTGAGACATTCGTTCATCATCTCATCCTGCGACATTCGTTCATCATCTCATCCTGAGACATTCGTTCATCATTCATCCTGAGACATTCGTTCATCATCTCATCCTGAGACATTCGTTCATCATCTCATCCTGAAAAATTCGTTCAACATCTCATCCTACGACAATCGTTCATCATATCATCCTGCGACATTCGTTCATCATCTTATCCTGAGACATTTGATCATCATCTCATCCTGAAACACTCGTTCATCATCTCATCATGGGACATTCGTTCATAATCTCATCCTGCGACATTCGTTCATCATCTCATCCTCAGACATTCGTTCGTCATCTCATCTTGAGACATTCGTTCATCATCTCATCCTACGACATACGTCCATCATCCCATCCTGCAACATTCGTTCATCATCTAATCCTGAGACATTTGTTAATCATCTCATCTTGACACATTCGTTTATGATCTCATCTTGAGACATTCGTTCATCATCTCATCCTGCGACATTCGTTCATCATCTCATCTGAGACATTCGTTCATCATTTCATCCTGAGACATTCGTTCATCATCTCATCCTGAGACATTCGTTCATCATCTCATCCTGAAAAATTCGTTCAACATCTCATCCTACGACAATCGTCATCATATCATCCTGCGACATTCGTTCATCATCTTATCCTGAGACATTCGATCATCATCTCATCCTGAAACACTCGTTCATCATCTCATCATGGACATTCGTTCATAATCTCATCCTGCGACATTCGTTCATCATCTCATCCTGAGACATTCGTTCGTCATCTCATCTTGAGACATTCGTTCATCATCTCATCCTGCGACATTCGTCCATCATCCCATACTGCGACATTTGTTCTTTATCTAATCCTGAGACATTTGTTAATCATCTCATCTTGACACATTCGTTCATCATCTCATCCTGAGATATTCGTTCGTCATCTCATCTTGAGACATTCGTTCATCATCTCATCCTGCAACATTCGTCCATCGTCACATTCTGCGACATTCGTTCATCATCTAATCCTGAGACATTTGTAATCATCTCATCTTGACACTTTCGTTATCATCTCATCTTGAGACATTCGTTCATCATCTCATCCTGAGTCATTCGTTCATCATCTCATCCTGAGACATTCGTTCATCATCTCATCCTGAACATTCGTTCATCATCTCATTTTGAGACATTCGTTCATCATCTCATCCTGAGAAATTTGCTCATCATCTCATCCTACGACATTCGTTCATCATATCATCCTGCGACATTCATTCATCATCTCATCCTGAAACATTCGTTCATGATCTCATCCTTAGACATTCATTCATCATCTAATCCTCCGACATTCGTTCATCATCTCATACTGCGACATTCGTTAATCATCTCATAATGAGACATTCGTTCATCATCTCATCCTGAGACATTCGTTCATCATCTCATCCTGCGACATTCGTCCATCATCCCATACTGCGAAATTTTTCATCATCTAATCCTGAGACATTGTTAATCATCTCATCTTGACGCATTCGTTCATCATCTCATACTGAGACATTCGTTCGTCATCTCATCTTGAGAAATTCGTTCATCATCACATCCTGCGACATTCGTCCATCATCCCATCCTGCGACATTCGTTCATCATCTAATCCTGAGACATTTGTTAATCATCTCATCTTGACACATTCGTTATTATCTCATCTTGAGACATTCGTTCATCATCTCATTCTGCGACATTCGTTCATCATCTCATCCTGAGACATTCGTTCATCATCTCATCCTGAGACATTCGTTCATCATCTCATCCTGAGACATTCTTTCATCATCTCATTCTGAGAAATTCGTTCAACATCTCATCCTACGACATGTTCATCTTATCATCCTGCGACATTCGTTCATCATCTCATCCTGACATTCGATCATCATCTCATCCTGAACATAAATTCATCATCTATCATCCTCCGACATTCGTTTATCATCGCATCCAGCGGCCTTCGTTCATCCTTTCATCCTGCGACATTCGTTCATCATCTCATCCTGGGACATTCGTTCATCATCTCATCCTGAGACATTCGTTTATCATCTCATCCTGCGACATTCGTTCATCATCTCATCCTACGAATTTCGCTCTTCATCTCATCCAGCGACATTTGTTCATCCTGTCATCCTGCAACATTCGTTCATCATCTCTCCAGGGACATCGTTCATCATCTCATCCAGCGACATTCCTTGATCATCTCATTCTGCGACATTCGTTCATCATCTCATCCTGAGACATTCGTTCAACATCTCATCCTGCGACGATCGTTCATCATCTATTCCTGCGACATTTGTTCATCATCCCTTCCTAAGACAATTTTTCAACATCTTATCTTGAGACATTCGCTCATCATCTTATCTTCAGACATTCGCTCATCATCTCATCTTCAGACATTCGTTCAACATCTCATCCTGCGACCCTCGTTCATCATCTCATCCTGAGACATTCGTTCATCATTTCATCTTGAGACATTCGTTCGTCATCTCATCTTGAGAAATTCGTTCATCATCTCATCCTGCGACATTCGTCCATCATTCCATCCTGCGACATTCGTTTATCATCTCATCCAGCGACTTCGTTCATCCTCTCATCCTGCAACATTCGTTCATCATCTCATCCAGGGACATTCGTTCATCATCTCATCCTGCAACATTCGTTACAACATGGCGATACCCTAAGAACCTTACTCATTCATATAACTGAATTAACACCAGTGCACATGCTGTCGGAAAGTAAATCACTCGACCCTACTCGGAGTGTCGTAAACAACTCGTCGGAAGCTGTTCAAATTATGTCAGAACTCGGCGAAAATGGCATAGTTAATCATAATACAGATCCCCATAATGTAAGTGAAATATCTGGCTCGGATGGTTCAACTTTTTGTGAATCCCTAGATCAACTGCAGGAATTTATTGACGTCTCATATCAACAGACTTTGGTACACGATATACCCCAAGCACAATCTATAGACAGTTCAACCCCGTTAAAGTTACGACCGGACAATTCTTCGATCCTGAGCCTTGTACAAGATCAGTTTGAGTCATTTAAAAATCAGTGGAGTCTAAATTGGCAGCTTTGACGACAAAAGTTGTCGAACAGCAAGAGTCATTGAAAATAACAACAAGGAGTTGGGTAATCTATCAAACGAAAATTTGCATTTAAGGTCACGCCTGTCTGATTTGGAGAAGAAAGTGCTCACAGAGAATGCTTCCACAGGAAAAAAATTGTCATCCAGGGAAGATGGAACCAACGTTAGCATAAAGTCAATCAAACAACCCTCTGCTAACAACCCTCTCCAAACGGCCTCGCCCGGAATTAATCATGGGCACGCTTACAAATCAGTCAGAAACAACGTAGTGAATCTCCTTCGAAGGTATTAGCTTCGAAAGTCAGCTAAGAGAATACCAAACCAAACATCTAGCACAACATCCCCCCATTGCCTCACCCGAATTAACCGGGCCTCACCCGGAATTAATCATGGGCACGCTTACAAATCAGTCAGAAAACAACGTAGTGAATCTCCTTCGAATGGTATTAGCTTCGAAAGTCAGCTAAGAGAATACCAAACCAACATCTAGCACAACATCCCCCCATTGTACACCAAGCCAAACAACATATCCCGGGTTATACCCCAAAACTGATCCTATATCGTTTGCAAGACAGAAAAATTCGAAAAGTCGGTCTTTTTGGGAGGTATAGTTACAGTTCCACCCGACCAATACAGCAAGAACATGTTCGCAAACGTCGACTGAAATCCCGGGGCCTAGAGCAGAGGAACCATTTACGATTAGTCAGACTAATCATGTCAACAAAAGTATAAAACCCCCAACAAACCGAAATAATGAATATTCCAATTATAATCTGACATCTCATATAAGTCGATCGATATCAGTCAGAATTACCAGACGCAAGTCAGTTTATAATGATACATTTCCTTCAACCAGTCGGAGCCATAAAAGAAACTATTCACAAAACCTACAAAACCTTTTATCTATAAAACCTAAAAGGAATGTTGATGTTTCGCGATATTTTGTTCCCTCGGTCCTTTTATCCAACACTATGTCCTTATCACCTAAGATTGATGAAATTGCCCACACGTTAAACTCTATTAGCGCTGATATTGCTCTCTTTACCGAAACCTGGTTGCAGGATACCGTTCCTGATGACGCAATTAATATTGAAGGATATCAACTGTTTAGGAGAGACCGTGCAAATAGAATTCATGGGGTGTGTGTATATATGTCAAAGAATCAATTCACTGTAAAATCTTATCTGACTTTTATCATACAGATCATGAAGTTTTGTGGGCATATCTTAGACCAAGGCGACTACCTCGTGGTTTCTCAATATTATAATAGCGGTGGTGTACCAACCTCCAAGTGCGAACGATGTAGAAATGAAAGAATATCTTATACAATCCTTGAACGTTTAGAAGCTGAATATCCACATTGTGCTGTCTTCCTAGCTGGCGATTTCAACAAAACCCTTCTTCCCTTGGTTAAATCTGCTGTAAAAAACTTCCAACTCAAGCCCATGGTTAAACAACCTACAAGAGGGGACAATATTTTGGACCAAATTTTTACAAATTGTAAAGAGTACTTATCAGATTCTGTCCGAATTTACCACCCTTTGGTTATTCCGATCACCGAACAGTTATTGAGGCAAAAATTCGACCTAAACCTTCAAAGCCACGAAATAGAATAGTTGTGTTTAGAGACAAACGGCCTACCAAGGTAGCAAGCGTTGGTAGATTTCTACAACAGGTTCCTTGGCTTGAGTTACTCTCTAATTATCAAACATGTGAAGAAAAGCTCAAGCTACTGACCGAAATCATAAACTATGGACTAAATACTATCATGCCTGAGCAATGTATCAAAATGCATGAAAATGATCGACCCTGGTTGAACACTCGGTTAAAAAATGATAAATAGCCGTCAAAAGCTTTCTCTTCTGGAAATAGAATCCTATATAAAATGCTGAAATAAAGTTAATCGGGAATGTAAACATTGTAGGAAAACCTATTATGAAAGTAAAATTGGTCAAATGAAGGACTCTACGCCCAGAGATTGGTGGAGAGAGGTCAAAAATCTTTGTGGTATTAATAAAAACACTCGTCGTGACCTAAGATCCCTTTTACACCCTGATCTTGTGTGTGATGATTTTACTCTTACGAATAACATAAACAAAGCGTTTATCAGCGTAATGAATGATTACTCGCCTCTGACAGATTATACATGCGTGGATGCGGTTGATGATGAACCTTTGTATGTTACCGAAGAATCTGTGGCAAGGAAACTAAGAGCGATTAAGATATCTCGCGCCAGTGGACCTGATAACCTTCCAAATTGGGTGCTCAAAACGTTCTCGGACATTATCGCAAGTCCTATTACTGATATATTGAACACCTCATTTACCGAATGTAGAGTGCCTAGCGTTTGGAAACTCGCAGATGTTTGTCCTCTGCCAAAGTCGTCTCTCATTTGTGATTTTAACAACGACATCAGACCAATTTCTCTTACGTCGACTCTGTCGAAAGTTGCGGAAAGCTTTGTGATTGATATGGCTTTAAAAACCGGTTATGTTGTCTATTGTCGATCCACGACAGTTTGGATTTATCACAGGTTCATCGACAACTATGGCACTAATCGATATGTTTCATCATTGGTTATCTGCCACTGATGGGACATCGTCCACAATAAGAACTGTTCTCTTAGATTTTCGGAAAGCCTTGACCTAGTAGACCATCATATACTGATCGCTAAACTATTCAGCATAGGAGTAAAGCCAACCATCGTTAATTGGATTATTGATTTCTTACGTCATCGCAGCAGAGGGTTAAATATGATGGTACTTTTTCCAACTGGGTTGATGTCCACGCTGGAGTTCCCCAGGGTACTCGTCTTGGTCCATGGCTCTTTCTTATTCTAATTAACGATCTACGATTACCTGATCAGATCTCCCAAATGTGAAAGTTCGCTGACGATATCACATTATCCGAAGTGATTACCCAATCTAATGAAAGTTCCATTCAGGACGCTGTTGATTATGTTAACTTGTGGTCTAAAGAGAACCATCTACAACTTAAACCTACCAAATGTAAAGAAATCCAATCATGTTTTAAGAGAATCCCTCCATCTTTCGTTCCAATTGAGATAGATGGGATAAAATTTGATAAAGTTAGTACTGCAAGACTTCTCGGTGTTACTATTCGTGACGATTTTAAGTGGATAGATCATGTTAAAACCATAACTGCCAAGGCCTCAAAGCGCCTATATCTCTTAAGACAACTTAAAAGAGCGGGACTCAGTGTTGATGATATGAAAGCCTTTTATTGTAGTGTTGTCCGATCAGTACTGGAATATTGCTGTCAATTGTTTCATAGAAATCTCCCCAATTACCTCTCGAATGATCTTGAACGCATTAAGAAGCGTGCATTGCGGATTATTTTTCCTCATCAAAGTTATAATGAAGCACTGAAAGAGGCATTTATTCCCACCCTCTTTGACAGGCGAGAAATGCTATCACAAAGTCTTTTTAAAGATATTGTTGTCAATGGAAACCATAAACTTGCTGGTTTACTTCCCCCTCGTAATAGCTGTAATGGTTTTCTGAGAAATAATAGAACTTTTAACACGCCACAATGCCGAACAGATCGTTTCAAAAACTCTTTTATAATGAGTTTTAGTACTGAAGCAAATTTTGCTAATTGATAACAAGTTGTATATATGTATTGTTTTCAATTTTAAATGATTGTATATATCTAATCTAAAGAACACATAATTGTGACTTTGACTAAAAAGGTCTAATAAGTTGTAAATATATATTGTTCCTTATTTTATTATGTATTTTAAATTATCGTATATATTTGTATGTAAAAGACACATAATTCAGTCTCATGACTGCCAGTGTCTCTTTTCTCTAATCAATTTTCAATTTTCATTTTTTTTTTCATCTCATTCTGCGACATTCGTTCATCATCTCATCCTGCGACATTCGTTCATCATCTCATCCTTTGACATTCGTTCATCCTATCATCCTGCGACATTCGTTCATCATCTTATCCAGGGACATTCGTTCATCCTCTCATCCTGCGACATTCGTTCATCATCTCATCCATGGACCTTCGTTCATCATCTCATCCTGCGACATTCGTTCATCATCTCATCCTGCGACATTAGTTCATCACCTCATCCTGAGAGATTCGTTCTTCATCTCATCCTGGGACATTCGTTCATCATCTCATCCTGAGAGATTCATTCTTCATCTCATCCTGGGACATTCGTTCATCATCTCATCCTGCGACATTCGTTCATCAACTCATCCTGGGACATTCGTTCATCCTATCATCCGGCGACATTCGTTCATCATCTCACCCAGGGACATTCGTTCATCCTCTCATCGTGCGACATTCGTTCATCATCTCATCCATGGACCTTCGTTCATCATCTCATCCTGCAACATTCGTTCATCATCTCATCCTGCGACATTAGTTCAACATCTCATCCTGCGACATTCGTTCATCACCTCATCCTGCGACATTCGTTCATCATCTCATCCTGCGACATTCGTTCATCATCTCATCCTGAGACATTCGTTCATCATCTCATCCTGAGAGATTCATTCTTCATCTCATTTTGCGACCTTCGTTCATCATCCCATCCTGAGACATTCGTTCATCATCTCATCCTGAAACACTCGTTCATCATCTCATCTTGACACATTCGTTCATAATCTCATCCTGCAACATTCGTTCATCATCTCATCCTGAGACATTCGTTCGTCATCTCATCTTGAGACATTCGTTCATCATCTCATCCTGCAACATTCGTCCATCATCACATTCTGCGACATTTGTTCATCATCTAATCCTGAGACATTTGTTAATCATCTCACCTTGACACATTCGTTTATCATCTCATCTTGAGACATTCGTTCATCATCTCATCCTGAGACATTCGTTCATCATCTCATCCTGAGACATTCGTCCATCATCACATTCTGGGACATTCGTTCATCATCTAATCCTGAGACATTTGTTAATCATCTCATCTTGACACATTCGTTTATCATCTAATCCTCCGATATTCGTTTATCATCTCATCCAGCGACATTCGTTCATCCTCTCTTCCTGCGACATTCGTTCATCATCTCATCCTGGGACATTTGTTCATCATCTCATCCTGAGACATTCATTCATCATCTCATCCTGCGACGTTCGTCCATCATCCCATACTGCGACATTTGTTCATCATCTAATCCTGAGACATTTGTTAATCATCTCATTTTGACACATTCGTTCATCATCTCATCCTGAGACATTCGTTCGTCATCTCATCTTGAGACATTCGTTCATCATCTCATCCTGCGACATTCGTCCATCATCCCATCCTGCGGGATTCGTTCATCATCTAATCCTGAGACGTTTGTTAATCATCTCAGCTTGACACATTTGTTTATCATCTCATCTTGAGACATTCGTTCATCATCTCATCCTGCGACATTCGTTCATCATCTCATCCTGAGACATTTGTTCATCATCTCATCCTGAGACATTCGTTCATTATCTCATCCTGAGACATTCGTTCATCATCTCATCCTGAGAAATTCGTTCAACATCTCATCCTACGACATTCGTTCATCATCTCATCCTGCGACATTCGTTCATCATCTCATCCTCCGACGTTCGTTCATCATCTCATCCAGTGACATTCGTTCTTCATCTCATCCTAGAACATTCGTTCATCATCTCATCCTGACACATTTGTGTATCATCTCATTCTGAGACTTTCGTTCATCTCCTCATCCTGAGACAACCATCATCATCTCATCCTCTGACCTTCGTTTATCATCCCATCCTGAGACATTCGTTCATCATCTCATCCTGAAACACTCGTTCATCATCTCATCCTAAGACATTCGTTCATAATCTCATCCTGCGACATTCGTTCATCATCTCATCCTGAGACATTCGTTCGTCATCTCATCTTGAGACATTCGTTCATCATCTAATCCTGAGACATTTGTTAGTCATCTCATTTTGACACATTCGTTTATCATCTCATCTTGACACATTCGTTCATCATCTCATCCTGCGACATTCGTTCATCATCTCATCCTGAGACATTCGTTCATCATCTCATCCTGAGACATTTTTTCATCATCTTATCCTGAGCCATTCGTTCATCATCTCATCCTGAGAAATTCGCTCATCATCTCATCCTACGACATTCGTTCATCATTTCATGCTGCGACATTCCTTCATCATCTCATCTTGAGACATCCGTTCATCATCTCATCCTGAGACATTCATTCATCATCTAATCCTCCGACATTCGTTTATCATCTCATCTAGCGACATTCGTTCATCCTGTAATCCTGCGACATTCGTTCATCATCTCATCCTGGGACATTCGTTCATCATCTCATCCTAAGACATTCGTTCATCATCTCATCCTGCGACATTCGTCCATCATCCCATCCTGCGACATTTGTTCATCATCTAATCCTGAGACATTTGTTAATCATCTCATCTTGACACATTCGTTCATCATCTCATCCTGAGACATTCGTTCGTCATCTCATCTTGAGACATTCGTTCATCATCTCCTCCTGCGACATTCGTCCATCATCCCATCCTGCAACATTCGTTCATTCTCTAATCCTGAGACATTTGTTAATCATCTCATCTTGACACATTCGTTTATGATCTCATCTTGAGACCTTCCTTCATCATCTCATCCTGCGACATTCGTTCATCATCTCATCCTGAGACATTCGTTTATCATTTCATCCTGAGACATTCGTTCATCATCTCATCCTGAGACATTCGTTCATCATCTCATCCTGAAAAATTCGTTCAACATCTCATCCTACGACAATCGTTCATCATATCATCCTGCGACATTCGTTCATCATCTTATCCTGAGACATTCGATCATCATCTCATCCTGAAACACTCGTTCATCATCTCATCATGGGACATTCGTTCATAATCTCATCCTGCGACATTCGTTCATCATCTCATCCTCAGACATTCGTTCGTCATCTCATCTTGAGACATTCGTTCATCATCTCATCCTACGACATACGTCCATCATCCCATCCTGCAACATTCGTTCATCATCTAATCCTGAGACATTTGTTAATCATCTCATCTTGACACATTCGTTTATGATCTCATCTTGAGACATTCGTTCATCATCTCATCCTGCGACATTCGTTCATCATCTCATCCTGAGACATTCGTTCATCATTTCATCCTGAGACATTCGTTCATCATCTCATCCTGAGACATTCGTTCATCATCTCATCCTGAAAAATTCGTTCAACATCTCATCCTACGACAATCGTTCATCATATCATCCTGCGACATTCGTTCATCATCTTATCCTGAGACATTCGATCATCATCTCATCCTGAAACACTCGTTCATCATCTCATCATGGGACATTCGTTCATAATCTCATCCTGCGACATTCGTTCATCATCTCATCCTGAGACATTCGTTCGTCATCTCATCTTGAGACATTCGCTCATCATCTCATCCTGCGACATTCGTCCATCATCCCATACTGCGACATTTGTTCATCATCTAATCCTGAGACATTTGTTAATCATCTCATCTTGACACATTCGTTCATCATCTCATCCTGAGATATTCGTTCGTCATCTCATCTTGAGACATTCGTTCATCATCTCATCCTGCAACATTCGTCCATCGTCACATTCTGCGACATTCGTTCATCATCTAATCCTGAGACATTTGTAATCATCTCATCTTGACACTTTCGTTTATCATCTCATCTTGAGACATTCGTTCATCATCTCATCCTGAGTCATTCGTTAATCATCTCATCCTGAGACATTCGTTCATCATCTCATCCTGAGACATTCGTTCATCATCTCATTTTGAGACATTCGTTCATCATCTCATCCTGAGAAATTCGCTCATCATCTCATCCTACGACATTCGTTCATCATATCATCCTGCGACATTCATTCATCATCTCATCCTGAAACATTCGTTCATGATCTCATCCTTAGACATTCATTCATCATCTAATCCTCCGACATTCGTTCATCATCTCATACTGCGACATTCGTTAATCATCTCATACTGAGACATTCGTTCATCATCTCATCCTGAGACATTCGTTCATCATCTCATCCTGCGACATTCGTCCATCATCCCATACTGCGAAATTTGTTCATCATCTAATCCTGAGACATTTGTTAATCATCTCATCTTGACGCATTCGTTCATCATCTCATACTGAGACATTCGTTCGTCATCTCATCTTGAGAAATTCGTTCATCATCACATCCTGCGACATTCGTCCATCATCCCATCCTGCGACATTCGTTCATCATCTAATCCTGAGACATTTGTTAATCATCTCATCTTGACACATTCGTTTATTATCTCATCTTGAGACATTCGTTCATCATCTCATCCTGCGACATTCGTTCATCATCTCATCCTGAGACATTCGTTCATCATCTCATCCTGAGACATTCGTTCATCATCTCATCCTGAGACATTCTTTCATCATCTCATCCTGAGAAATTCGTTCAACATCTCATCCTACGACATTTGTTCATCTTATCATCCTGCGACATTCGTTCATCATCTCATCCTGAGACATTCGATCATCATCTCATCCTGAGACATAAATTCATCATCTAATCCTCCGACATTCGTTTATCATCGCATCCAGCGGCCTTCGTTCATCCTTTCATCCTGCGACATTCGTTCATCATCTCATCCTGGGACATTCGTTCATCATCTCATCCTGAGACATTCGTTTATCATCTCATCCTGCGACATTCGTTCATCATCTCATCCTACGAATTTCGCTCTTCATCTCATCCAGCGACATTTGTTCATCCAGTCATCCTGCAACATTCGTTCATCATCTCATCCAGGGACATTCGTTCATCATCTCATCCAGCGACATTCCTTGATCATCTCATTCTGCGACATTCGTTCATCATCTCATCCTGAGACATTCGTTCGTCATCTCATCTTGAGACATTCGTTCATCATCTCATCCTGCAACATTCGTCCATCATCCCATCCTGCAACATTCGTTCATCATCTAATCCTGAGACATTTGTTAATCATCTCATCTTGACACATTCGTTTATGATCTCATCTTGAGACATTAGTTCATCATCTCATCCTGCGACATTCGTTCATCATCTCATCCTGAGACATTCGTTCATCATTTCATCCTGAGACATTCGTTCATCATCTCATCCTGAGACCTTCGTTCATCATCTCATCCTGAAAAATTCGTTCAACATCTCATCCTACGACAATCGTTCATCATATCATCCTGCGACATTCGTTCATCATCTTATCCTGAGACATTCGATCATCATCTCATCCTGAAACACTCGTTCATCATCTCATCATGGGACATTCGTTCATAATCTCATCCTGCGACATTCGTTCATCATCTCATCCTGAGACATTCGTTCGTCATCTCATCTTGAGACATTCGTTCATCATCTCATCCTGCGACATTCGTCCATCATCCCATACTGCGACATTTGTTCATCATCTAATCCTCCGACATTCGTTTATCATCTCATCCAGCGACATTCGTTCATCCTCTCATCTTGCGATATTCGTTCATCATCTCATACTGCGACATTTATTAATCATCTCATACTGAGACATTCGTTCATCATCTGATCTTGACACATTCGTTCATCATCTTATCCTGAGACATTCGTTCGTCATCTCATCTTGAGACCTTCGTTCATCATCTCATCCTGCGACATTCGTCCATCACCCCATCCTGCGACTTTCGTTCATCATCTAATCCTGAGACATTCGTTCATAATCTCATCCTGCGACATTCGTTCATCATCTCATCCTGAGACATTCGTTCGTCATCTCATCTTGAGACATTCGTTCATCATCTCATCCTGCAACATTCGTCAATCATCCCATTCTGCGACATTCGTTCGTCATCTAATCCTGAGACATTTGTTAATCATCTCATCCTGACACATTCGTTCATCATCTCATCCTGAGACATTCGTTCGTCTTCTCATCTTGAGACATTCGTTCATCATCTCATCCTGCGACATTTGTCCATCATCCCATCCTGCGACATTCGTTCATCATCTAATCCTGAGACATTTGTTAATCATCTCATCTTGACACATTCGTTTATCATCTCATCTTGAGACATTCGTTCATCATCTCATCCTGCGAAATTCGTTCATCATCTCATCCTGAGACATTCGTTCATCATCTCATCCTGAGACATTCGTTCATCATCTCATCCTGAGACATTCGTTCATCATCTCATCCTGAGAAATTCGCTCATCATCTCATCCTACGACACTCGTTCATCATATCATCCTGCGACATTCATTCATCATCTCATCCTGAGACATTCGTTCATCATCTCATCCTGAGACATTCATTCATCATCTAATCCTGCGACATTCGTTTATCATCTCACCCAGCGACATTCGTTCATCCTCTCATTCTGCGACATTCGTTCATCATCTCATCCTAGGACATTCGTTCATCATCTCATCCTGAGACATTCGTTCATCATCTCATCCTGCGACATTCGTCCATCATCCCATACTGCGACATTCGTTCATCCTCTTATCCTGCGACATTCGTTCATCATCTCATCCATGGACCTTCGTTCATCATCTCATCCTGCGACATTGGTTCATTTTCTCATCCTGCGACATTCGTTCATTATCTCATCCTGCGACATTCGTTCATCATCTAATCCTGAGAAATTCGCTCATCATCTCACCTACGACATTCGTTCATCATATCATCCTGCGACATTCATCATCATCTCATCCTGAAACATTCGTTCATGATCTCATCCTTAGACATTCATTCATCATCTAATCCTCCGACATTCGTTCATCATCTCATACTGCGACATTCGTTAATCATCTCATACTGAGACATTCGTTCATCATCTCATCCTGAGACATTCGTTCATCATCTCATCCTGCGACATTCGTCCATCATCCATACTGCGAAATTTGTTCATCATCTAATCCTGAGACATTTGTTAATCATCTCATCTGACGCATTCGTTCATCATCTCATACTGAGACATTCGTTCGTCATCTCATCTTGAGAATTCGTTCATCATCACATCCTGCGACATTCGTCCATCATCCATCCTGCGACATTCGTTCATCATCTAATCCTGAGACATTTGTTAATCATCTCATCTTGACACATTCGTTATTATCTCATCTTGAGACATTCGTTCATCATCTCATCCTGCGACATTCGTTCATCATCTCATCCTGAGACATTCGTTCATCATCTCATCCTGAGACATTCGTTCATCATCTCATCCTGAGACATTCTTTCATCATCTCATCCTGAGAAATTCGTTCAACATCTCATCCTACGACATTTCATCTTATCATCCTGCGACATTCGTTCATCATCTCATCCTGAGACATTCGATCATCATCTCATCCTGAGACATAAATTCATCATCTAATCCTCCGACATTCGTTTATCATCGCATCCAGCGGCCTTCGTTCATCCTTTCATCCTGCGACATTCGTTCATCATCTCATCCTGGGACATTCGTTCATCATCTCATCCTGAGACATTCGTTTATCATCTCATCCTGCGACATTCGTTCATCATCTCATCCTACGAATTTCGCTCTTCATCTCATCCAGCGACATTTGTTCATCCAGTCATCCTGCAACATTCGTTCATCATCTCATCCAGGGACATTCGTTCATCATCTCATCCAGCGACATTCCTTGATCATCTCATTCTGCGACATTCGTTCATCATCTCATCCTGAGACATTCGTTCGTCATCTCATCTTGAGACATTCGTTCATCATCTCATCCTGCAACATTCGTCATCATCCCATCCTGCAACATTCGTTCATCATCTAATCCTGAGACATTGTTAATCATCTCATCTTGACACATTCGTTTATGATCTCATCTTGAGACATTAGTTCATCATCTCATCCTGCGACATTCGTTCATCATCTCATCCTGAGACATTCGTTCATCATTTCATCCTGAGACATTCGTTCATCATCTCATCCTGAGACCTTCGTTCATCATCTCATCCTGAAAAATTCGTTCAACATCTCATCCTACGACAATCGTTCATCATATCATCCTGCGACATTCGTTCATCATCTTATCCTGAGACATTCGATCATCATCTCATCCTGAAACACTCGTTCATCATCTCATCATGGGACATTCGTTCATAACTCATCCTGCGACATTCGTTCATCATCTCATCCTGAGACATTCGTTCGTCATCTCATCTTGAGACATTCGTTCATCATCTCATCCTGCGACATTCGTCCATCATCCCATACTGCGACATTTGTTCATCATCTAATCCTCCGACATTCGTTTATCATCTCATCCAGCGACATTCGTTCATCCCTCATCTTGCGATATTCGTTCATCATCTCATACTGCGACATTTATTAATCATCTCATACTGAGACATTCGTTCATCATCTGATCTTGACACATTCGTTCATCATCTTATCCTGAGACATTCGTTCGTCATCTCATCTTGAGACCTTCGTTCATCATCTCATCCTGCGACATTCGTCCATCACCCCATCCTGCGACTTTCGTTCATCATCTAATCCTGAGACATTCGTTCATAATCTCATCCTGCGACATTCGTTCATCATCTCATCCTGAGACATTCGTTCGTCATCTCATCTTGAGACATTCGTTCATCATCTCATCCTGCAACATTCGTCAATCATCCCATTCTGCGACATTCGTTCGTCATCTAATCCTGAGACATTTGTTAATCATCTCATCCTGACACATTCGTTCATCATCTCATCCTGAGACATTCGTTCGTCTTCTCATCTTGAGACATTCGTTCATCATCTCATCCTGCGACATTTGTCCATCATCCCATCCTGCGACATTCGTTCATCATCTAATCCTGAGACATTTGTTAATCATCTCATCTTGACACATTCGTTTATCATCTCATCTTGAGACATTCGTTCATCATCTCATCCTGCGAAATTCGTTCATCATCTCATCCTGAGACATTCGTTCATCATCTCATCCTGAGACATTCGTTCATCATCTCATCCTGAGACATTCGTTCATCATCTCATCTGAGAAATTCGCTCATCATCTCATCCTACGACACTCGTTCATCATATCATCCTGCGACATTCATTCATCATCTCATCCTGAGACATTCGTTCATCATCTCATCCTGAGACATTCATTCATCTAATCCTGCGACATTCGTTTATCATCTCACCAGCGACATTCGTTCATCTCTCATCTGCGACATTCGTTCATCATCTCATCCTAGGACATTCGTTCATCATCTCATCCTGAGACATTCGTTCATCATCTCATCCTGCGACATTCGTCCATCATCCATACTGCGACATTCGTTCATCCTCTTATCCTGCGACATTCGTTCATCATCTCATCCATGGACCTTCGTTCATCTCATCCTGCGACATTGGTTCATTTCTCATCCTGCGACATTCGTTCATTATCTCATCCTGCGACATTCGTTCATCATCTAATCCTGAGACATTTGTTAATCATCTCACCTTGACACATTCGTTCATCATCTCATCCTGAGATATTCGTTCATTTTCTCATCCTGCGACATTCGTTCATTATCTCATCCTGCGACATTCGTTCATCATCTCATCCTGAGACCTTCGTTCATCATCTCATCCTGAAACATTCGTTCAACATCTCATCCTACGACAATCGTTCATCATATCATCCTGCGACATTCGTTCATCATCTTATCCTGAGACATTCGATCATCATCTCATCCTGAAACACTCGTTCATCATCTCATCATGGACATTCGTTCATAATCTCATCCTGCGACATTCGTTCATCATCTCATCCTGAGACATTCGTTCGTCATCTCATCTTGAGACATTCGTTCATCATCTCATCCTGCGACATTCGTCCATCATCCATACTGCGACATTTGTTCATCATCTAATCCTCCGACATTCGTTTATCATCTCATCCAGCGACATTCGTTCATCCTCTCATCTTGCGATATTCGTTCATCATCTCATACTGCGACATTTATTAATCATCTCATACTGAACATTCGTTCATCATCTGATCTTGACACATTCGTTCATCATCTTATCCTGAGACATTCGTTCGTCATCTCATCTTGAGACCTTCGTTCATCATCTCATCCTGCGACATTCGTCCATCACCCCATCCTGCGACTTTCGTTCATCATCTAATCCTGAGACATTCGTTCATAATCTCATCCTGCGACATTCGTTCATCATCTCATCCTGAGACATTCGTTCGTCATCTCATCTTGAGACATTCGTTCATCATCTCATCCTGCAAACATTCGTCATCATCCCATTCTGCGACATTCGTTCGTCATCTAATCCTGAGACATTTGTTAATCATCTCATCCTGACACATTCGTTCATCATCTCATCCTGAGACATTCGTTCGTCTTCTCATCTTGAGACATTCGTTCATCATCTCATCCTGCGACATTTGTCCATCATCCCATCCTGCGACATTCGTTCATCATCTAATCCTGAGACATTTGTTAATCATCTCATCTTGACACATTCGTTTATCATCTCATCTTGAGACATTCGTTCATCATCTCATCCTGCGAAATTCGTTCATCATCTCATCCTGAGACATTCGTTCATCATCTCATCCTGAGACATTCGTTCATCATCTCATCCTGAGACATTCGTTCATCATCTCATCCTGAGAAATTCGCTCATCATCTCATCCTACGACACTCGTTCATCATATCATCCTGCGACATTCATTCATCATCTCATCCTGAGACATTCGTTCATCATCTCATCCTGAGACATTCATTCATCATCTAATCCTGCGACATTCGTTTATCATCTCACCCAGCGACATTCGTTCATCCTCTCATTCTGCGACATTCGTTCATCATCTCATCCTAGGACATTCGTTCATCATCTCATCCTGAGACATTCGTTCATCATCTCATCCTGCGACATTCGTCCATCATCCCATACTGCGACATTCGTTCATCCTCTTATCCTGCGACATTCGTTCATCATCTCATCCATGGACCTTCGTTCATCATCTCATCCTGCGACATTCGTTCATTTTCTCATCCTGCGACATTCGTTCATTATCTCATCCTGCGACATTCGTTCATCATCTAATCCTGAGACATTTGTTAATCATCTCACCTTGACACATTCGTTCATCATCTCATCCTGAGATATTCGTTCGTCATCTCATCTTGAGACATTCGTTCATCATCTCATCCTGCGACATTCGTCCATCATCCCATCCTGCAACATTCGTTCATCATCTAATCCTGAGACATTTGTTAATCATCTCATCTTGACACATTCGTTTATTAACTCATCTTGAGACATTCCTTCATTATCTCATCCTGCGACATTCGTTCATCATCTCATTCTGAGACATTCGTTCATCATCTCATCCTGAGACATTTCATCATCTCATCCTGAGACATTCGTTCATCATTTCATCCTGAGAAATTCGTTCAACATCTCATCTTACGACATTCGTTCATCATATCATCCTGCGACATTCGTTCATCATCTCATCCTGAGACATTCCTTCATCATCTCATCCTGAGACATCCGTTCATCATCTCATCCTGAGACATTCATTCATCATTTAATCCTCCGACATTCGTTTATCATCTCATCCAGCGACATTCGTTCATCCTCTCATCCTGCGACATTCGTTCATCATCTCATCCTGGACATTCGGTCATCATCTTATCCTAGACATTCGTTTATCATCTCATCCTGCAACATTCGTTTATCTCTCATCCTCCGACATTCGCTCATCATCTCATCCAGCGACATTCGTTCATCTCATCCTGCGACATTCGTTCATCATCTCATCCAGGGACATTCGTTCATCATCTCATCCTGCGACATTCGTTCATCATCTCATCCTGCGACATTCGTTCATCATCTCATCCTGCGACATTCGTTCATCATCTCATCCTGCGACATTCGATCATCTATCATCCTGCGACATTCGTTTCATCATCTCATCCTCCGACTTCGTTCATCATCTCATCCTGACATTCGTTCATCATCTCATCCTGACATTCGTTCTCATCTCACCTGACATATTCGTGTATCATATCATTCTGAGACTTTCGTTCATCAATCTCATCCTGCGACATTCGTCCAACACCCATTCTGCGACATTCGTTCATAATCTCATCCTGCGACATTGTTCATCATCTCATCCTGAGACATCGTTCGTCATCTCATCTTGAGACATTCGTTCATCGTCTCATCCTGCGATATTCGTCCATCATCCATCATGCGACATTCGTTCATCATCTAATCCTGAGACATTCGTTATCATCTCACTTGACACATTCGTTTATAATCTCATTCAGACATTCGTTCATCATCTCATCCTGCGACATTCGTTCATCAATCTCATCTGAGATTCGTTGCATCATTCTCATCCTGAGACATTCGTTCATCATCTCATCTAGCGACATTCGTTCATCCTCATCCTGATTCTAACATCATCTCATTCAACGACATTTGTTCATAATATCATCCTGCGACAGTCATTCATTCATCTATCCTGAGACATTCGTTCATCATCTCATCCTGAGACATTCATTCATCATCTAATCCTCCAACATTCGTTTATCATCTCATCCAGCGACATTCGTTCATCCTCTCATCCTGCGACATCCGTTCATCATCTCATCCTGGGACATTCGTTCATCAACTCATCCTAAGACATTCGTTTATCATATCATCCTGCGACATTCGTTTATTATCTCATCCTTCGACATTCGCTCATCATCTCTTCCAGCGACATTCGTTCATCCTATCATCCTGCAACATTCGTTCATCATCTCATCCGGGGACTTTCGTTCATCGTCTCATCCTGCGACATACGTTCATCATCTCATCCTGCGACATTCGTTCATCATCTCATCCTGCGACATTCGTTCATCATCTCATCCTATGACATTAGTTCATCCTATCATCCTGCGACATTCGTTCATCATCTCATCCAGGGACTTCGTTCATCCTCTCATCCTGCGACATTCGTTCATCATCTCATCCATGGACCTTCGTTCATCATCTCATCCCGCGAAATTCGTTCATCTCTTCCTGCGACATTCGTTCATTATCTCATCCTGCAACATTCGTTCATCATCTCATCCTGCGACATTCCTTCATACTCATCCCGAGAGGTTCGTTCTTTATCTCATCCTGGGACATTCGTTCATCCTCTCATCCTGCGACATTTGTTCATCATCTCATCCAGGGACATTCGTTCATCATCTCATCCTGCCACATTCGTTCATCATCTCATGCGCGACATTCGTTCATCATCTCATCCTGCGACATTCGTTCATCATCTCCTCCTGCGCAATCGATCATCCTATCATCCTGCGACATTCGTTTATCATCTCACAGGGACATTCGTTCATTCTCTCATACTGCGACATTCGTTAATCATCTCATCCATGGACCTTCGTTCATCATCTCATCCTGCGACATTCGTTCATCATCTCATCCTCCGACGTTCGTTCATCATCTCATCCAGTGACATTCGTTCTTCATCTCATCCTAGAACATTCGTTCATCATCTCATCCTGACATATTCGTGTATCAATTCTGAGACTTTCGTTCATCATCTCATCCTGCGACATTCGTCCATCATCCCATTCTGCGACATTCGTTCATAATTCTCATCCTGCGACATTTGTTCATCATCTCATCCTGAGACATTCGTTCGTCATCTCATCTTGAGACATTCGTTCATCGTCTCATCCTGCGATATTCGTCCATCATCCCATCATGCGACATCGTTCATCATCTAATCCTGAGACATTTGTTAATCATCTCATCTTGACACATTCGTTTATCATCTCATCTTCAGACATTCGTTCATCATCTCATGCATCGACATTCGTTCATCATCTCATTCTGAGAGATTCGTTCATCATCTCATCCTGAGACATTCGTTCATCATCTCATCCTGAGACATTCGTTCATCATCTCATCCTGAGAAATTCGCTCATCATCTCATCCTACGACACTCGTTCATCATATCATCCTGCGACATTCATTCATCATCTCATCCTGAGACATTCGTTCATCATCTCATCCTGAGACATTCATTCATCATCTAATCCTGCGACATTCGTTATCATCTCACCCAGCGACATTCGTTCACCTCTCATTCTGCGACATTCGTTCATCATCTCATCCTAGGACATTCGTTCATCATCTCATCCTGAGACATTCGTTCATCATCTCATCCTGCGACATTCGTCCCCTCCCATACTGCGACATTCGTTCATCCTCTTATCCTGCGACATCGTTCATCATCTCATCCATGGACCTTCGTTCATCATCTCATCCTGCGACATTCGTTCATTTTCTCATCCTGCGACATTCGTTCATTATCTCATCCTGCGACATTCGTTCATCATCTAATCCTGAGACATTTGTTAATCATCTCACCTTGACACATTCGTTCATCTCATCCTGAGAATCGTTCGTCATCTCATCTTGAGACATTCGTTCATCATCTCATCCTGCGACATTCGTCCATCATCCCATCCTGCAACATTCGTTCATCATCTAATCCTGAGACATTTGTTAATCATCTCATCTTGACACTTCGTTTATTAACTCATCTTGAGACATTCCTTCATTATCTCATCCTGCGACATTCGTTCACTCTCATTCTGAGACATTCGTTCATCATCTCTCCTGAGACATTGCGTTCATCATCTCATCCTGAGACATTCGTTCATCATTTCATCCTGAGAAATTCGTTCAACATCTCATCTTACGACATTCGTTCATCATATCATCCTGCGACATTCGTTCATCACTCATCCTGAGACATTCCTTCATCATCTCATCCTGAGACATCCGTTCATCTCATCGCTGAGACATTCATTCATCATTAATCCTCCGACATTCGTTTATCATCTCAGTCCGCGACATTCGTTCATCCTCTCATCCTGCGACTTCGTTCATCATCTCATCCTGGGACATTCGGTCATCATCTTATCCTAGACATTCGTTTATCATCTCATCCTGCAAACATTCGTTTATCATCTCATCCTCCGAATTTCGCTCAATCATCTCATCCAGCGACATTCGTTCATCCTCTCATCCTGCAACATTCGTTCCATCTCATCCAGGGACATTCGTTCATCATCTCATCCTGCGACATTCGTTCATAATCTCATCCTGCGACATTCGCTCATCATCTCATCCTGCGACATTCGTTCATCATCTCATCCTGCGACATTCGATCATCCTATCATCCGCGACATTCGTTTATCATCTCATCCTCCGACGTTCGTTCATCATCTCATCCAGTGACATTCGTTTCTTCATCTCATCCTAGAACATTCGTTCATCATCTCATCCTGACATATTCGTGAAATCATTCTGAGACTTTCGTTCATCATCTCATCCTGCGACATTCGTCCATCATCCCATTCTGCGACATTCTTCATAATCTCATCCTGCGACATGTTCATCATCTCATCCTGAGACATTCGTTCGTCATCTCATCGAGACATTCGTTCATCGTCTCATCCTGCGATATTCGTCCATCATCCCATCATGCGACATTCGTCATCACTAATAATCCTCAGACATTTGTTAATCATCTCATCTTGACACATTCGTTTATCATCTCATCTTCAGACATTCGTTCATCATCTCATGCTGCGACATTCGTTCATCATCTCATGAGAGATTCGTTCCATCATCTCATCCTGAGACATTCGTTCATCATCTCATCTAGCGACATTCGTTCATTCTCTCATCCTGAGAAATTCTAACATCATCTCATTCAACGACATTTGTTCATAATACATCCTGCGACAGTCATTCATCATCTCATCCTGAGACATTCGTTCATCATCTCATCCTGAGACATTCATCATCTAATCCTCCAACATTCGTTTATCATCTCATCCAGCGACATTCGTTCATCCTCTCATCCTGCGACATCCGTTCATCATCTCATCCTGGGACATTCGTTCATCAACTCATCCTAAGACATTCGTTTATCATATCATCCTGCGACATTCGTTTATTATCTCAATCTTCGACATTCGCTCATCATCTCTTCGCGACATTCGTTCATCCTATCATCCTGCAACATTCGTTCATCATCTCATCCGGGGACTTCGTTCATCGTCTCATCCTGCGACATACGTTCATCATCTCATCCTGCGACATTCGTCATCATCTCATCCTGCGACATTCGTTCATCATCTCATCCTATGACATTAGTTCATCCTATCATCCTGCGACATTCGTTCATCATCTCATCCAGGGACTTCGTTCATCCTCTCATCCTGCGACATTCGTTCATCATCTCATCCATGGACCTTCGTTCATCATCTCATCCCGCGAAATTCGTTCATCATCTCTTCCTGCGACATTCGTTCATTATCTCATCCTGCAACATTCGTTCATCATCTCATCCTGCGACATTCCTTCATCATCTCATCCCGAGAGGTTCGTTCTTTATCTCATCCTGGGACATTCGTTCATCCTCTCATCCTGCGACATTTGTTCATCATCTCATCCAGGGACATTCGTTCATCATCTCATCCTGCCACATTCGTTCATCATCTCATGCTGCGACATTCGTTCATCATCTCATCCTGCGACATTCGTTCATCATCTCCTCCTGCGACATTCGATCATCCTATCATCCTGCGACATTCGTTTATCATCTCATCCAGGGACATTCGTTCATTCTCTCATACTGCGACATTCGTTAATCATCTCATCCATGGACCTTCGTTCATCATCTCATCCTGCGACATTCGTTCATCATCTCATCCTCCGACGTTCGTTCATCATCTCATCCAGTGACATTCGTTCTTCATCTCATCCTAGAACATTCGTTCATCATCTCATCCTGACACATTCCTGTATCATATCATTCTGAGACTTTCGTTCATCATCTAATCCTGCGACATTTGTTCATTATCTCATCCTGCAACATTCGTTCATCATCTCATCCTGCGACATTCGTTCATCATCTCATCCCGAGAGATTCGTTCTTCATCTCATCCTGGGACATTCGTTCATCATCTCATCCTGACACATTCGTGCATCATCTCATTCTGAGACATTCGTTCATCATCTCATCCTGCGACATTCGTTCATCCTATCATCCTGCGACATTTGTTCATCATCTCATCCAGGGACATTCGTTCATCCTCTCATCTTGCGACATTCGTTAATCATCTCATCCATTGACCTTCGTTCATCATCTCATCCTTTGACATTCGTTCATCATCTCATCCTGCGACATTAGTTCAACATCTCATCTTGGGACATTCGTTCATCGTCTTGTCCTGAGACATTCGTTTATCATCTCATCCTGCGACATTCGTTTATCATCTCATCCTCCGAATTTCGCTCATCATCTCTTCCAGCGACATTCGTTCATCCTCTCATCCTGCAACATTCGTTCATCATCTCAGCCAGGGACATTCGTTCATCATCTGATCCTGCGACATTCGTTCATCATCTCATCCTGCGACATTCGTTCATCATCTCATCCTGCGACATTCGTTCATCATCTCATCCTGCGACAATCGATCATCCTATCATCCTGCGACATTCGTTTATCATCTCATCCAGGGACATTCGTTCATCATCTCATCCTGAGACATTCATTCATCATCTCATCCTCCGACATTCGTTTATCATCTCATCCAGCGACATTCGTTTATCCTCTCATCCTGCGACATTCGTTCATCATCTCATCCTGGGACATTCGTTCATCCTCTTATCCTGAGACATTCGTTTGTCATCTCATCCTGCGACATTCGTTTATCATCTCATCCTCCGAATTTCGCTCATCATCTCATCCAGCGACACTCGTCCATCCTCTCAACCTGCAACATTCGTTCATCATCTCATCCAGGGACATTCGTTCATCATCTCATCCTGCCACATTCGTTCATCATCTCATGCTGCGACATTCATTCATCATCTCATCCTGCGACATTCGTTCATCATCTCATCCTGCGACATTCGATCATCCTATCATCCTGCGACATTCGTTTATCATCTCATCCAGGGACATTCGTTCATTCTCTCATACTGCGACATTCGTTCATCATCTCATCCATGGACCTTCGTTCATCATCTCATCCTGCGACATTCGTTCATCTCATCCTCCGACGTTCGTTCATCATCTCATCCAGTGACATTAGTTCTTCATCTCATCCTAGAACATTCGTTCATCATCTCATCCTGACACATTCGTGTATCATATCATTCTGAGACTTTCGTTCATCATCTCATCCTGAGACATCCACCATCATCTCATCGCGACATTCGTTTATCATCTCATCCTCCGAATTTCGCTCATCATCTTATCCAGCGACATTCGTCCATCCTCTCATCCTGCAACATTCGTTCATCATCTCATCCAGGGACATTCGTTCATCATCTCATCTCTCCACATTCGTTCATCATCTCATGCTGCGACATTCGTTCATCATCTCATCCTGCGACATTCGTTCATCATCTCATCCTGCGACATTCGATCATCCTATCATCCTGCGACATTCGTTTATCATCTCATCCAGGGACATTCGTTCATCCTCTCATACTGCGACATTCGTTCATCATCTCATCCATGGACCTTCGTTCATCAACTCATCCTGCGACATTCGTTCATCATCTCATCCTCCGACGTTCGTTCATCATCTCATCCAGTGACATTCGTTCTTCATCTCATCCCAGAACATTCGTTCATCATCTCATCCTGACACATTCGTGTATCATATCATTCTGAGACTTCGTTCATCATCTCATCCTGAGACATCCACCATCATCTCATCCTGCGACTTTCGTTCATCATCCCATCCTAAAACATTCGTTCATCATCTCATCCTGAAACAATCGTTCATCATCTCATCCTGAGAAATTCGTTCATAATCTCATCCTGCGACATTTGTTCATCATCTCATCCTGAGACATTCGTTCGTCATCTCATCTTGAGACATTTGTTCATCGTCTCATCCTGCGATATTCGTCCATCATCCCATCATGCGACATTCGTTCATCATCTAATCCTGAGACATTTGTTAATCATCTCATCTTGACACATTTGTTCATCAACTCATCCTGGGACATTCGTTCATCGTCTTATCCTGAGACATTCGTTTATCATCTCATCCTGCGACATTCGTTTATCATCTCATCCTCCGAATTTCGCTCATCATCTCATCCAGCGACATTCGTCCATCCTCTCATCCTGCGACATTCGTTCCTAATCTTATCCATGGACCTTGGTTCATCATCTCATCCTGCGACATTCGTTCAACATCTCATCCTGCTAAATTCGTTCATCATCTCATCCTGCGACATTCGTTCATCATCTCATCCTGAGAGATTCGTTCTTCATCTCATCCTGGGACATTCGTTCATCATCTCATCCTGCGGCATTCGTTCATTATCCCATTATGCGACATTCGTTCATCTTTCCATTCTTCGACATTCGTTCATCATCCAATCCTGAGACATTTGTTCATCAACTCATCTTGAGAAATTCGTTCATCATCTTATCTTGAGACATTCGTTCATTATCTCATCCTGCGACATTCGTTAATCATCTCATCTTGAGACATTCGTTCGTCATCCTATTTGAGACATTCGTTCATCATCTCATTTTGAGCCATTCGTTAATCATCTCATCTTGAGACATTCGTTCATCACCTCATCCTGAGACATTCGTTCATCATCTCATCTTGAGACATTCGTTCATCATCTCATCTTGAGACATTCGTTCATCATCTCATCCTGCGACATTCGTTCATCATCTCATCTTGAGACATTCGTTCGTCATCCTATTCTGAGACATTCGTTCATCATCTCATTTTGAGCCATTCTTTAATCATCTCATTATGAGACATTCGTTCATCATCTCATTTTGAGACATTAATTCATCATCTCATCCTGAGACGTTCGATCATCATCTCATCCTGCGTACTTTTTTCAAAATCTCATCTTTTGACATTCGTTCATCATCTCATCCTGCGACATTCGTTCATCATCTCATCCTGACACATCCGTTCATCATCTCATCCTGCGACATTCGTTCATCATCTCATCCTGAGACATTCGTCCTTCATCTCATCCTGGACAATCGTTCATCATCTCATCCTGACACATTCGTTCATCATCTCATCCTGAGACATTCGTTCATCATCTCATCCTGAAACATTTTTTCATCATCTCATTCTGCGACTTTCGTTCTTCATCCCGTCCTGAGACATTCGTTCATCATCTCATCCTGAGACATTCATTCATCATCCCATCCTACGACATTCGTTCATTATCCCATTATGCGACATTCGTTCATCTTTCCATTCCGCGACATTCGTTCATCATCCAATCCTGAGACATTTGTTCATCAACTCATCTTGAGACATTCGTTCATCATCTCATCTTGAGACATTCGTTCATTATCTCATCCTGACACATTCGTGCATCATCTCATCCTGAGATATTCGTTCGTCATCTCATCCTGAGACATTCCTTCATAATCTCATCCTGCGACATTCGTTCATCATCTCATCCTGAGACATTCGTTCATCATCTCATCCTGCGGCATTCGTTCATTATCCCATTATGCGACATTCGTTCATCTTTCCATTCTTCGACATTCGTTCATCATCCAATCCTGAGACATTTGTTCATCAACTCATCTTGAGACATTCGTTCATCATCTCATCTTGAGACATTCGTTCATTATCTCATCCTGCGACATTCGTTAATCATCTCATCTTGAGACATTCGTTCGTCATCCTATTTTGAGACATTCGTTCATCATCTCATTTTGAGCCATTCGTTAATCATCTCATCTTGAGACATTCGTTCATCACCTCATCCTGAGACATTCGTTTATCATCTCATCTTGAGACATTCGTTCATCATCTCATCTTGAGACATTCGTTCATCATCTCATCCTGCGACATTCGTTCATCATCTCATCTTGAGACATTCGTTCGTCATCCTATTCTGACACATTCGTTCATCATCTCATTTTGAGCCATTCTTTAATCATCTCATCTTGAGACATTCGTTCATCATCTCATTTTGAGACATTAATTCATCATCTCATCCTGAGACGTTCGATCATCATCTCATCCTGCGTACTTTTTTCAAAATCTCATCTTTTGACATTCGTTCATCATCTCATCCTGCGACATTCGTTCATCATCTCATCCTGACACATCCGTTCATCATCTCATCCTGCGACATTCGTTCATCATCTCATCCTGAGACATTCGTCCTTCATCTCATCCTGGACAATCGTTCATCATCTTATCCTGACACATTCGTTCATCATCTCATCCTGAAACATTCTTTCATCATCTCATTCTGCGACTTTCGTTCTTCATCCCGTCCTGAGACATTCGTTCATCATCTCATCCTGAGACATTCATTCATCATCCCATCCTACGACATTCGTTCATTATCCCATTATGCGACATTCGTTCATCTTTCCATTCTGCGACATTCGTTCATCATCCAATCCTGAGATATTTGTTCATCAACTCATCTTGAGACATTCGTTCATCATCTCATCTTGAGACATTCGTTCATTATCTCATACTGTGACATTCGTTAATCATCTCATCCTGAGAGATTCGTTCTTCATCTCATCCTGGGACATTCGTTCATCATCTCATCCTGACATATTCGTGCATCATCTCATTCTGACACATTCGTTCATCATCTCATCCTGAGACATTCGTTCGTCATCTCATCTTGAGACATTCGTTCATCATCTCATCCTGCGACATTCGTCCATCATCCCATCCTGCAACATTCGTTCATCATCTAATCCTGAGACATTTGTTAATCATCTCATCTTGACACATTCGTTCATCATCTCATCTTGAGACATTCGTTCGTCATCTCATCTTGAGACATTCGTTCATCATCTCATCCTGCGACATTCGTCCATCATCCCATACTGCGACATTTGTTCATCATCTCATTTTCAGACATTCGTTGATATTCCTATTTTCAGACATTCGTTCATCATCTCATCTTGAGCCATTCTTTCATCATCTCTTCTTGAGACATTCGTTCATCATCTCATGTTTAGACATTCGTTCATCACCTCATCTTGAGACATTCGTTCATCATCTCATCCTGCGACATTCGTTCATCATCTCCTTCTGCGATATTCGTTCATTGTCTCATCTTGCGACAATCGTTAATCATCTCTTCCTAAGAGATTCATTCTTCATCTCATCCTTCGACATTCGTTCATCATCTTATCCTGCGACATTCGTTCATCATCTCATCCTGACACATTCATTCATCATCTCATCTGAGACATTCGTTCATTATCTCATTGCGCGACATTCGTTCATCACCTCATCCTGCGACATTCGTTCATCATCTCATCCTGCGACATTCGTTCATCATCTCTCCTGAGACATTCGTTCATCATCTCATCCTGAGATTCATTCTTCATCTCATCCTGGGACATTCGTTCATCATCTCATCCTGACATATTCGTGCATTATCTCTTTCTGAGACTTTCGTTCATCATCTCATCTGAGACATCCTTCATCATCTCATTTTGCGACCTTCGTTCATCATCCCATCCTGAGACATTCGTTCATCATCTCATCCTGAAACACTCGTTCATCATCTCATCTTGACACATTCGTTCATAATCTCATCCTGCAACATTCGTTCATCATCTCATCCTGAGACATTCGTTCGTCATCTCATCTTGAGACATTCGTTATCATCTCATCCTGCAACATTCGTCCATCATCACATTCTGCGACATTTGTTCATCATCTAATCCTGAGACATTTGTTAATCATCTCACCTTGACACATTCGTTATCATCTCATCTTGAGACATTCGTTCATCATCTCATCCTGAGACATTCGTTCATCATCTCATCCTGAGACATTCGTCCATCATCACATTCTGGGACATTCGTTCATCATCTAATCCTGAGACATTTGTTAATCATCTCATCTTGACACATTCGTTTATCATCTAATCCTCCGATATTCGTTTATCATCTCATCCAGCGACATTCGTTCATCCTCTCTTCCTGCGACATTCGTTCATCATCTCATCCTGGGACATTTGTTCATCATCTCATCCTGAGACATTCGTTCATCATCTCATCCTGCGACGTTCGTCCATCATCCCATACTGCGACATTTGTTCATCATCTAATCCTGAGACATTTGTTAATCATCTCATCTTGACACATTCGTTCATCATCTCATCCTGAGACATTCGTTCGTCATCTCATCTTGAGACATTCGTTCATCATCTCATCCTGCGACATTCGTCCATCATCCCATCCTGCGGGATTCGTTCATCATCTAATCCTGAGACGTTTGTTAATCATCTCAGCTTGACACATTTGTTTATCATCTCATCTTGAGACATTCGTTCATCATCTCATCCTGCGACATTCGTTCATCATCTCATCCTGAGACATTTGTTCATCATCTCATCCTGAGACATTCGTTCATTATCTCATCCTGAGACATTCGTTCATCATCTCATCCTGAGAAATTCGTTCAACATCTCATCCTACGACATTCGTTCATCATCTCATCCTGCGACATTCGTTCATCATCTCATCCTCCGACGTTCGTTCATCATCTCATCCAGTGACATTCGTTCTTCATCTCATCCTAGAACATTCGTTCATCATCTCATCCTGAACACATTTGTGTATCATCTCATTCTGAGACTTTCGTTCATCTTCTCATCCTGAGACAACCATCATCATCTCATCCTCTGACCTTCGTTTATCATCCCATCCTGAGACATTCGTTCATCATCTCATCCTGAAACACTCGTTCATCATCTCATCCTGAGACATTCGTTCATAATCTCATCCTGCGACATTCGTTCATCATCTCATCCTGAGACATTCGTTCGTCATCTCATCTTGAGACATTCGTTCATCATCTAATCCTGAGACATTTGTTAATCATCTCATTTTGACACATTCGTTTATCATCTCATCTTGACACATTCGTTCATCATCTCATCCTGCGACATTCGTTCATCATCTCATCCTGAGACATTCGTTCATCATCTCATCCTGAGACATTTTTTCATCATCTTATCCTGAGCCATTCGTTCATCATCTCATCCTGAGAAATTCGCTCATCATCTCATCCTACGACATTCGTTCATCATTTCATCCTGCGACATTCCTTCATCATCTCATCTTGAGACATCCGTTCATCATCTCATCCTGAGACATTCATTCATCATCTAATCCTCCGACATTCGTTTATCATCTCATCTAGCGACATTCGTTCATCCTGTCATCCTGCGACATTCGTTCATCATCTCATCCTGGGACATTCGTTCATCATCTCATCCTAAGACATTCGTTCATCATCTCATCCTGCGACATTCGTCCATCATCCCATCCTGCGACATTTGTTCATCATCTAATCCTGAGACATTTGTTAATCATCTCATCTTGACACATTCGTTCATCATCTCATCCTGAGACATTCGTTCGTCATCTCATCTTGAGACATTCGTTCATCATCTCCTCCTGCGACATTCGTCCATCATCCCATCCTGCAACATTCGTTCATTCTCTAATCCTGAGACATTTGTTAATCATCTCATCTTGACACATTCGTTTATGATCTCATCTTGAGACCTTCGTTCATCATCTCATCCTGCGACATTCGTTCATCATCTCATCCTGAGACATTCGTTTATCATTTCATCCTGAGACATTCGTTCATCATCTCATCCTGAGACATTCGTTCATCATCTCATCCTGAAAAATTCGTTCAACCTCTCATCCTACGACAATCGTTCATCATATCATCCTGCGACATTCGTCATCATCTTATCCTGAGACATTCGATCATCATCTCATCCTGAAACACTCGTTCATCATCTCATCATGGGACATTCGTTCATAATCTCATCCTGCGACATTCGTTCATCATCTCATCCTCAGACATTCGTTCGTCATCTCATCTTGAGACATTCGTTCATCATCTCATCCTACGACATACGTCCATCATCCCATCCTGCAACATTCGTTCATCATCTAATCCTGAGACATTTGTTAATCATCTCATCTTGACACATTCGTTTATGATCATCTTGAGACATTCGTTCATCATCTCATCCTGCGACATTCGTTCATCATCTCATCCTGAGACATTCGTTCATCATTTCATCCTGAGACATTTCGTTCATCATCTCATCCTGAGACATTCGTTCATCATCTCATCCTGAAAAATTCGTTCAACATCTCATCCTACGACAATCGTTCATCATATCATCCTGCGACATTCGTTCATCATCTTATCCTGAGACATTCGATCATCATCTCATCCTGAAACACTCGTTCATCATCTCATCATGGGACATTCGTTCATAATCTCATCCTGCGACATTCGTTCATCATCTCATCCTGAGACATTCGTTCGTCATCTCATCTTGAGACATTCGCTTCATCATCTCATCCTGCGACATTCGTCCATCATCCCATACTGCCGACATTTGTTCATCATCTAATCTGAGACTTTTTAATCATCTCATCTTGACACATTCGTTCATCATCTCATCCTAGATATTCGTTCGTCATCTCATCTTGAGACATTCGTTCATCATCTCATCCTGCAACATTCGTCCATCGTCACATTCTGCGACATTCGTTCATCATCTAATCCTGAGGCATTTGTAATCATCTCATCTTGACACTTTCGTTTATCATCTCATCTTGAGACATTCGTTCATCATCTCATCCTGAGTCATTCGTTCATCATCTCATCCTGAGACATTCGTTCATCATCTCATCCTGAGACATTCGTTCATCATCTCATTTTGAGACATTCGTTCATCATCTCATCCTGAGAAATTTGCTCATCATCTCATCCTACGCCATTCGTTCATCATATCATCCTGCGACATTCATTCATCATCTCATCCTGAAACATTCGTTCATGATCTCATCCTTAGACATTCATTCATCATCTAATCCTCCGACATTCGTTCATCATCTCATACTGCGACATTCGTTAATCATCTCATACTGAGACATTCGTTCATCATCTCATCCTGAGACATTCGTTTCATCATCTCATCGCAACATTCGTCCATCATCCCATACTGCGAAATTTTTCATCATCTAATCCTGAGACATTTGTTATCATCTCATCTTGACGCATTCGTTCATCATCTCATACTGAGACATTCGTTCGTCATCTCATCTTGAGAAATTCGTTTATCATCACATCCTGCGACATTCGTCCATCATCCCATCCTGCGACACTCGTTCATCATCTAATCCTGAGACATTTGTTAATCATCTCATCTTGACACATTCGTTTATTATCTCATCTTGAGACATTCGTTCATCATCTCATCCTGCGACATTCGTTCATCATCTCATCCTGAGACATTCGTTCATCATCTCATCCTGAGACATTCGTTCATCATCTCATCCTGAAAAATTCGTTCAACATCTCATCCTACGACAATCGTTCATCATATCATCCTGCGACATTCGTTCATCATCTTATCCTGAGACATTTGATCATCATCTCATCCTGAAACACTCGTTCATCATCTCATCATGGGACATTCGTTCATAATCTCATCCTGCGACATTCGTTCATCACTCATCCTCAGACATTCGTTCGTCATCTCATCTTGAGACATTCGTTCATCATCTCATCCTACGACATACGTCCATCATCCCATCCTGCAACATTCGTTCATCATCTAATCCTGAGGCATTTGTTAATCATCTCATCTTGACACATTCGTTTATGATCTCATCTTGAGACATTCGTTCATCATCTCATCCTGCGACATTCGTTCATCATCTCATCCTGAGACATTCGTTCATCATTTCATCCTGAGACATTCGTTCATCATCTCATCCTGAGACATTCGTTCATCATCTCATCCTGAAAAATTCGTTCAACATCTCATCCTACGACAATCGTTCATCATATCATCCTGCGACATTCGTTCATCATCTTATCTGAGACATTCGATCATCATCTCATCCTGAAACACTCGTTCATCATCTCATCATGGGACATTCGTTCATAATCTCATCCTGCGACATTCGTTCATCATCTCATCCTGAGACATTCGTTCGTCATCTCATCTTGAGACATTCGTTCATCATCTCATCCTGCGACATTCGTCCATCATCCCATACTGCGACATTTGTTCTTTATCTATCCTGAGACATTTGTTAATCATCTCATCTTGACACATTCGTTCATCATCTCATCCTGAGATATTCGTTCGTCATCTCATCTTGAGACATTCGTTCATCATCTCATCCTGCAACATTCGTCCATCGTCACATTCTGCGACATTCGTTCATCATCTAATCCTGAGACATTTGTAATCATCTCATCTTGACACTTCGTTTATCATCTCATCTTGAGACATTCGTATCATCTCATCCTGAGTCATTCGTTCATCATCTCATCCTGAGACATTCGTTCATCATCTCATCCTGAGACATTCGTTCATCATCTCATTTGAGACATTCGTTCATCATCTCATCCTGAGAAATTTGCTCATCATCTCATCCTACGACATTCGTTCATCATATCATCCTGCGACATTCATTCATCATCTCATCCTGAAACATTCGTTCATGATCTCATCCTTAGACATTCATCATCATCTATCCTCCGACTTTCGTTCATCATCTCATACTGCGACATTCGTTAATCATCTCATAATGAGACATTCGTTCATCATCTCATCCTGAGACATTCGTTCATCATCTCATCCTGCGACATTCGTCCATCATCCCATACTGCGAAATTTTTCATCATCTAATCCTGAGACATTTGTTAATCATCTCATCTTGACGCATTCGTTCATCATCTCATACTGAGACATTCGTTCGTCATCTCATCTTGAGAAATTCGTTCATCATCACATCCTGCGACATTCGTCCATCATCCCATCCTGCGACATTCGTTCATCATCTAATCCTGAGACATTTGTTAATCATCTCATCTTGACACATTCGTTTATTATCTCATCTTGAGACATTCGTTCATCATCTCATTCTGCGACATTCGTTCATCATCTCATCCTGAGACATTCGTTCATCATCTCATCCTGAGACATTCGTTCATCATCTCATCCTGAGACATTCTTTCATCATCTCATTCTGAGAAATTCGTTCAACATCTCATCCTACGACATTTGTTCATCTCATCCTGCGACATTCGTTCATCATCTCATCCTGAGACATTCGATCATCATCTCATCCTGAGACATAAATTCATCATCTAATCCTCCGACATTCGTTTATCATCGCATCCAGCGGCCTTCGTTCATCCTTTCATCCTGCGACATTCGTTCATCATCTCATCCTGGACATTCGTTCATCATCTCATCCTGAGACATTCGTTTATCATCTCATCCTGCGACATTCGTTCATCATCTCATCCTACGAATTTCGCTCTTCATCTCATCCAGCGACATTTGTTCATCCTGTCATCCTGCAACATTCGTTCATCATCTCATCCAGGGACATTCAATCATCCTCTCCTCCTGCGACATTCGTTCATCATCTCATCCATGGACCTTCGTTCATCATCTCATCCTGCGACATTCGTTCATCATCTCATCATTCGACATTAGTTCATCACCTCATCCTGAGAGATTCGTTCTTCATCTCATCCTGGGACATTCGTTCATCATCTCATCCTGAGAGATTCATTCTTCATCTCATCCTGGGACATTCGTTCATCATCTCATCCTGCGACATTCGTTCATCATCTCATCCTGACACATTTGTTAATCATCTCTTCTTGACACATTCGTTTATCATCTCATCTTGAGACATTCGTTCATCATCTCATCCTGCGACAATCGTTCATCATCTCATCCTGAGACAATCGTTCATCATCTCATCCTGAGACATTCGTTCATCATCTCATCCTGAGACATTCGTTCATCATCTCATCCAGAGAAATTCGTTCATCATCTCATCCTACGACATTCGTTTATCATATCATCAAGCGACATTCGTTCATAATCTCATCCTGCGACATTCGTTCATCATCTCATCCTGAGACATTCGTTCGTCATCTCATGTTGAGACATTCGTTCATCATCTCATCCTGCGACATTCGTCCATCATCCCATCCTGCGACATTCGTTCATTATCTAATCCTGACACATTTGTTAATCATCTCATCTTGACACATTCGTTCATCATATCATCCTGAGAAATTCGTTCGTCATCTCATCTTGAGACATTTGTTCATCATCTCATGCTGCGACATTCGTCCATCATCCCATCATATGACATTTGTTCATCATCTAATCCTGAGACATTTGTTAATCATCTCATCTTGACACATTCGTTTATCATCTCATCTTGAAACGTTCTTTCATCATCTCATCCTGCGACATTTGTTCATCATCTAATCCTGAGACATTTGTTAATCATCTCACCTTGACACATTCGTTCATCATCCCATCCTGAGATATTCGTTCGTCATCTCATCTTGAGACATTCGTTCATCATCTCATCCTGCAACATTCGTCCATCATCCCATTCTGCGACATTTGTTCATCATCTAATCCTGAGACATTTGTTAATCATCTCATCTTGACACATTCGTTTATCATCTCATCTTGAGACATTCGTTCATCATCTCATCCTGAGACATTCGTTCATCATCTCATCCTGAGATATTTGTTCATCATCTCAACCTGAGACACTCTTTCATCATCTCATCCTGAGACATTCATTCATCATCTAATCCTCCGATATTCGTTTATCATCTCATCCAGCGACAATCGTTCATCCTCTCTTCCTGCTACATTCGTTCATCATCTCATCCTGGGACATTCGTTCATCAACTCATCCTGAGACATTCTTTTATCATCTCATCCTGCGACGTTCGTCCATCATCCATACTGCGACATTTGTTCATCATCTAATCCTGAGACTTTTGTTAATCATCTCATCTTGACACATTCATTCATCATCTCATCCTGAGACATTCGTTCGTCATCTCATCTTTAGACATTCGTTCATCATCTCATCCTGCGATATTCGTCCATCATCCCATCCTGCGACATTCGTTCATCATCTAATCCTGAGAAATTTGTTAATCATCTCATCTTGACACATTTGTTTATCATCTCATCTTGAGACATTCGTTCATCATCTCATCCTGCGACATTCGTTCATCATCTCATCCTGAGACATTCGTTCATCATCTCATCCTGAGACATTCGTTCATTATCTCATCTTGAGACATTCGTTCATCATCTCATCCTGAGAAATTCGTTCTTCATCTCATTCTACAACATTCGTTCATCATCTCATCCTGACACAATCGTGTATCATCTCATTCTGAGACTTTTGTTCATCATCTCATCCTGAGACAACCATCATCATCTCATCTTGCGACCTTCGTCCATCATCCAATCTTGCGACATTCGTTCATTATCTAATCCTGAGACATTTGTTAATCATCTCATCTTGACACATTCGTTCATCATCTCATCCTAAGAAATTCGTTCGTCATCTCATCTTGAGACATTTGTTCATCATCTCATCCTGCGACATTCGTCCATCATCCCATCATATGACATTTGTTCATCATCTAATCTTGAGACTTTGTTAATCATCTCATCTTGACACATTCGTTTATCATCTCATCTTGAAACATTCTTTCATCATCTCATCCTGCGACATTCGTTCATCATCTCATCCTGACACATTTGTTAATCATCTCTTCTTGACACATTTGTTTATCATCTCATCTTGAGACATTCGTTCATCATCTCATCCTGCGACATTCGTTCATGATCTCATCCTGAGACATTCGTTCATCATCTCATCCTGAGACATTCGTTCATCATCTCATCCTGAGACATTCGTTCATCATCTCATCCAGAGAAATTCGTTCATCATCTCATCCTACGACATTCGTTCATCATATCATCAAGCGACATTCGTTCATCATCTCATCCTCAGACATTCGTTAATCATCTCATCCTGTGACATTCATTCATCATCTAATCCTCCGACATTCGTTTTATCATCTCATCCAGCGACATTCGTTCATCCTCTCATCCTGCGACATTCGTTCATCATCTCATCCTGGGACATTCGTTCATCATCTCCCCTGAGACATTCGTTCATCCTCTCATCCTGCATCATTAGTTCATCATCTCATCCAGGGACATTCGTTCATCATCTCATTCTGCGACATTCGTTCATCATCTCATTCTGCGACATTCGTTCATCATCTCATCTGCAACATTCGTTCATCATCTCATCCTGCGACATTCGTTCATCCTATCATCCTGCGACATTCGTTCATCATCTCATCCAGAGACATTCGTTTCCTCTCATCCTGCGACATTCATTCATCATCTAATCCTCCGACATTCGTTTATCATCTCATCCAGCAACATTCGTTCATCCTCTCATCCTACAACATTCGTTCATCATCTCATCCTGGGACATTCGTTCATCATCTCATCCTGAGACATTCGTTCATCCTCATCCTGAGACATTTATTCATCATCTAATCCTCCGACATTTGTTCATCATCTTATCCAGGGACATTCGTTCATCCTCTCATCCTGCGACATTCGTTCATCATCTCATCCATGGACCTTCGTTCATCATCTCATCCTGCGACATTCGTTCATCATCTCATCCTGCGACATTAGTTCATCACCTCATCCTGAGAGATTCGTTCTTCATCTCATCCTGGGACATTCGTTCATCATCTCATTCCGAGAGATTCATTCTTCATCTCATCCTGGGACATTCGTTCATCATCTCATCCTGCGACATTCGTTCATCATCTCATCCTGGGACATTCGTTCATCCTATCATCCGGCGACATTCGTTCATCATCTCACCCAGGGACATTCGTTCATCATCTCATCCATGGACCTTCGTTCATCATCTCATCCTGCAATATTCGTTCATCTCATCCTGCGACATTAGTTCAACATCTCATCCTGCGACATTCGTTCATCACCTCATCCTGCGACATTCGTTCATCATCTCATCCTGCGACATTCGTTCATCATCTCATCCTGAGACATTCGTTCATCATCTCATCCTGAGAGATTCATTCTTCATCTCATCCTGGACATTTGTTCATCATCTCATCTGACATATTCGTGCATTATCTCTTTCTGAGACTTTCGTTCATCATCTCATCCTGAGACATCCTTCATCATCTCATTTTGCGACCTTCGTTCATCATCCCATCCTGAGACATTCGTTCATCATCTCATCTTGAAAACACTCGTTCATCATCTCATCTTGACACATTCGTTCATAATCTCATCCTGCAACATTCGTTCATCATCTCATCCTGAGACATTCGTTCGTCATCTCATCTTGAGACATTCGTTCATCATCTCATCCTGCAACATTCGTCCATCATCACATTGCGACATTTGTTCATCATCTAATCCTGAGAATTTGTTCATCATCTCATCACTTGAGACATTTGTTATCATCACCTTGACACATTCGTTCATCTCATCTTGAGACATTCGTTCATCATCTCATCCTGAGACATTCGTTCATCATCTCATCCTGAGACATTCGTCCATCATCACATTCTGGGACATTCGTTCATCATCTAATCTGAGACATTTGTTAATCATCTCATCTTGACACATTCGTTTATCATCTAATCCTCCGATATTCGTTTATCATCTCATCCAGCGACATTCGTTCATCTCTCTTCCTGCGACATTCGTTCATCATCTCATCCTGGGACATTTGTTCATCATCTCATCCTGAGACATTCGTTCATCATCTCATCCTGCGACGTTCGTCATCATCCATACTGCGATATTTGTTCATTATCTAATCCTGAAACATTTGTTAATCATCTCATCTTGACACATTCGTTCATCATCTCATCCTGAGACATTCGTTCGTCATCTCATCTTGAGACATTCGTTCATTATCTCATCCTGCGACATTCGTCCATCATCCATCCTGCGGGATTCGTTCATCATCTAATCCTGAGACGTTTGTTAATCATCTCAGCTTGACACATTTGTTTATCATCTCATCTTGAGACATTCGTTCATCATCTCATCCTGCGACATTCGTTCATCATCTCATCCTGAGACATTTGTTCATCATCTCATCCTGAGACATTCGTTCAATATCTCATCCTGAGACATTCGTTCATCATCTCATCCTGAGAAATTCGTTCAACATCTCATCCTACGACATTCGTTCATCATCTCATCCTGCGACATTCGTTTCATCATCTCATCCTCCGACGTTCGTTCATCATCTCAGTTACATTCGTTCTTCATCTCATCTTAGAACATTCGTTCATCATCTCATCCTGACACATTTGTGTATCATCTCATTCTGAGACTTTCGTTCATCTTCTCATCCTGAGACAACCATCATCATCTCATCCTCTGACCTTCGTTTATCATCCCATCCTGAGACATTCGTTCATCATCTCATCCTGAAACACTCGTTCATCATCTCATCCTAAGACATTCGTTCATAATCTCATCCTGCGACATTCGTTCATCAACTCATCCTGAGACATTCGTTCGTCATCTCATCTTGAGACATTCGTTCATCATCTAATCCTGAGACATTTGTTAATCATCTCATTTTGACACATTCGTTTATCATCTCATCTTGACACATTCGCATCATCTCATCCTGTGACATTCGTTCATCATCTCATCCTGAGACATTCGTTCATCATCTCATCCTGAGACATTTTTTCATCATCTCATCCTGAGCCATTCGTTCATCATCTCATCCTTAGAAATCGCTCATCATCTCATCCACGACATTCGTTCATCATTTCATCCTGCGACATTCCTTCATCATCTCATCCTGAGACATCCGTTCATCATCTCATCCTGAGACATTCATTCATCATCTAATCCTCCGACATTCGTTTATCATTCTCATCTAGCGACATTCGTTCATCCTGTCATCTGCGACATTCGTTCATCACTCATCCTGGGACATTCGTTCATCATCTCATCCTAAGACATTCGTTCATCATCTCATCCTGCGACATTCGTCCATCATCCCATCTGCGACATTTGTTCATCATCTAATCCTGAGACATTTGTTAATCATCTCATCTTGACACATTCGTTCATCATCTCATCCTGAGACATTCGTTCGTCATCTCATCTTGAGACATTCGTTCATCATCTCATCCTGCGACATTCGTCCATCATCCCATCCTGCAACATTCGTTCATCATCCTAATCCTGGACATTTGTTAATCATCTCATCTTGACACATTCGTTTATGATCTCATCTTGAGAACATTCG
>NW_021163513.1:0-45462 GCF_004324835.1 Dendronephthya gigantea
GCTGCTATAACAACCATCATTTATTATGATAAATATGCTAACTATGATCAATATCGTCATAATGAGCATCATGGTTGCCATAGCAACTATCATTTATTATGATTAATATGCTAATTATGATTAAGATCATCATAATGATCATCATAGTTGCCATAACAACCATCATTTATTATAAATAATATGCTAATTATGGTCGAAATTATCATAATGATCATCATGGTTGCCATGGCAACCATCATTTATTATGATTTATATCGTATTTATGATCTAGATCCTCATAATGATCATCATGGTTGTCATAACAACCATCATTTATTATGAATAATATCATAATTATGATCAAAATCATCATAATGAGCATCATGGTTGCTATGGCAACCATCATTTATTATGAATAATCTGCTAATTATGATCAAGTTCATCATAATGATCATCATGGTTGCCAAGGTAACCATCATTTATTATGAATAATATGCTAATTATTATCAAAATCATCATAATGAGCATCATGGTTGTCATGGCAACATAATTATTATAATTAGTATACTAAGTATGGTCAAAATCATCAAAATGATCATCATATTTGCCATGGCAACCATGATTTATTATGATTAATATGCTAATTATGATCAAGATCATCATAATGATCATCATAGTTGCCATGGTAACCATCATTTATTATGATTAATATGCTAATTATGATTAAAATCATCATAATGAGCATCATGGTTGCCATAGCAACCATCATTTATTATAATTAATATGCTAAATATGATCAAGATCATCATAATGTTCATCATAGTTGCCATGGCAACCATCATTTATATGATTAATATGCTAATTATGATTAAATCATCATAATGAGCATCATAGTTGCAATAACAACCATCATTTATTATGATTAATATTCTAATTATGATCAAGATCATCATAATGATCATCAAAGTTGCCATGGTAACTATAATTTATTATGATTAATATGCTAATTATTTGATAAAAATCTTGATAATGAGCATCATGGTTGCCATGAAAACCATCATTTATTATGATTAATACGCTAAATATGATCAATATCATCATAATTATCATAGTTGCCATGGTAAGCATCATTTATTATGATTAATATGCTAATTATAATAAAAATCATCATAATGAGCATCATAGTTGCCATGGCAACCATAATTTATTATGATTAATATGCTAATTATGATCAAAATCATCATAATGATCATAATAGTTGCCATGGCAACCATTATTTATTATGAATAATATGCTATTTAAGGTCAAAAATAATGATAATGATCATCATGGTTGCCATGGCAACCATCATTTATTATGATTAATATGCTAATTATTGTCAAAATCATCATAATGATAATCATTGTTGTGTAACGGGCCGAGCTGTCTGAGACACACACACGTTCGATCCAGTTTCTAAGTGTCTTTTATTTCATCCTCGTGCTCCCTATATACATGTGCTCAAGACTCTCATATTTCTAATTAAAATAGTGCACTGTTACTTTATCTAATTACAATAGTGCACTGTCACATTATCTAATCACAATAGGTGCACTGTTACATTTTCCCCTCACTTAAGTTTTCGTCCCCGAAAACAACATATTTTTACATAGTCGACGATTTAGCTAATCGTAAGCATAACGTTCGGGAGGACGTATGTTTTGCCGAAGTTGATAACGTTGGGGGTCACCTCTAGGCCTACGGGGAGGTGGTTGTAACACGGGGTGCTCGGGCAATGCGTGAACCACTGCGAAATCGCCCGACTCACGACCAGGAGCAACGATTCGGCCGCTATCCAGTGGTATATAGCCTGTCTTAAGGTTGTCGTGGTGAACTACCATAACTTTTCCATCATTCGAGCTAACTCGATAGGTCGTCCCCATTCTCTTCACTACCTTATACGGCCCTATCCACTTCCTACCGAACTTACCTTTCTTTGGGCGTTTCACCCAAACGGTCTGACCTACTGCATGCGGCTTCCAGTTCTTATTGTCGTGATTTGAACACCTGGTTGACCTTACCTTATCTAAGTGCTCTCTAGCTAGCTGCCTAACATTCTTAAGGTTATTGCGGACTTTCTGTGCGTACTCTGGTTGAGTGCTTGGATTCCCAGTCGTTACACCGAATTCTAATTCCAGAGGCATGCGAGGTGTTTTTCCGAATACGAGTTCGTACGGGGAGAGCCCAGTAGATTCATGTTTGCTTGTATATAGGCAAAGAGAACGGGATCTAGCCAAACATCCCAATCGTCAGCATTGTTAGACACATAATGCGCAAGCATATCTTGTAGCGTGCGATTCTGTCGCTCCACTTGGCCATCCCCGGAAGGGTGGTATGCTGTGGTTCGTGTTTTCGTTATCCCCATAATGTTACAAATTTCGTGCATTAAGATACTTTCAAAGTTTGACCCTTGGTCTGAGTGCAGCACGAGCGGCGGTCCAAAACGCGAGAATACTTTGGATATTAAACAGTCGGCCACGGTTGAGGCCTTTTGATCTTTCGTAGGGAACGCCTCGCACCATTTGGTAAAATGGTCCATGATAACGAGTATATATTTATTCCCCCTCGCGGTCTCCGATATGGGGCCCATGTAATCTAATGCCCAAAATGTAAAAGGCTCACTAACACTGATCGTTTTCATAGGCGCTTTATCTGGATTCGAAGGTGATTTGCGGCGCTGGCAAGATACGCAATGTTGGATATGGGCTTGCACAGAGGCACGCAGATTTGCCCAATAAAATCTTTCGCGAATACGCTGTTCGGTTCGTGCTGAGCCGAGATGACCGCACGACGGACTATCATGCATACCGTCGAGTATCTTAGGCACTATGGATTGTGGAATCACAATGGCGTGATCAGGATATGTGTACTGGTTGTGGCGAGATCGTACTAGTAAACCATTATGTATAAATAAGCGATCGTAATTATGCCAAAAATTTTTCAGAACTGGGTCAATGCTCCACTCCTTGAAATCTGGGCGTGGTTTCTTGTGCATCTTAAATTCCAAAACTTTCGAGATATTGCTGTCCTGCCGTTGTGCTTCATGTAGGTTTATAGTTGGGCTTACAGTAATTGAGTTAATTTTTTCATGCCTAAAGACAGGTGTATTCTCAGTTGCTTGTGTTTGCGGTTGGAAAGCGCGCGCGTGTGGGTTGAGTAATTTGTTTGTAGTGCATTTTTGCGGCAATGTGATAAAATCGATAGCGCGTGCACAACTAGCCCAAAGCATGAAAAGGAGCCCAAGCACATAGATAACAGGCGCTGTTATGAGACGCTTTGCCGTCGCTTTCCATTCAGTTAGCATTGAAGGAATCGTGTGGATAGCGGAAGTTTGACATGTTTCCTCGCATTTCTTAGCTACTAGGCGTGATAAGACATCTGCATTCAAATGCGATTTACCCGGTCGATGTTGAACCACAAATTCGAACTCTTGCAAATCCATTAGCCATCTGGCTAAACGCCCTTTCGGCTCGATGGAATTTAGCCAACGAAGTGCATTATGATCAGTAATTATTCTGAATTTGCGCCCTAAGAGGTATAGACGAAAGTGTTGGGTGCCGTAATGAATTGCCAACGCTTCTTTTTCAGTGGTCGCATAATTGCGTTCCCGTTGCGTCAGACTGCGAGAGCCGTATGCGATGACTCTTTCTATACCATTGTCATCGTGCTGGGCAAGTACAATACCTAAACCAACATCTGATGCGTCCGTGTAAAGAGTAAACTCGCGATCGAATTTTGGGTAAGCTAATAAGGGTGCGGAACAGAGCTGACGTTTAATTTCCTTAAAAGATATTTCGCACTCGTTCGACCAATCAAAAGGTGTTCTGGCGGCTTCTTTTGTTGTAAGTTTAGTTAGAGGCGCGGCGACTGTTGCAAAATTCGCAATAAAGCGGCGATAGTAACTGGCGAGTCCTAAAAAACTACGCAACTCTGTTATACATGTTGGCGCACTGATGTTCTGTACTGCCTCGACTTTCTGTGGGTCAGGGCTGATGCCGTCTTTAGAAATGACATGACCTAAGAATGCAACCCTAGTTTCCGCAAACCGACATTTTTCCAACTTAACGCGCAAGTTGTGCTGCCGAAACCTGTCAAGGACTGCTCTCAATCTGTCATTGTGTTCGCCAAGGTTGCGCCCAAAGCAAATAACATCATCAAGATAACATAAACATATTTCGAACGTGAGACCTGCTAAGACTATTTCCATAGCACGCTGAAAAGTTGCCGGAGCCGTTTTTAAGCCAAAACTCATGCGGTTAAACTCAAACAGACCCGAGCTTGTCACGAAAGCCGTTTTTGGCCGATCACGGGGGTCAACGTTAATTTGCCAGTACCCGCTGCGTAGATCTAATGTTGAAAAATATGTTGCGTCGCCCAAAGAATCTAGTATGTCCGCAATGTTTGGAATTGGATGCGAGTCGTTGAGTGTTACTTCGTTTAATTTCCGATAATCTACACAAAAACGTAGTTCCCCTGACCGCTTTTTAACTAACACAATAGGGCTTGCCCATGGGCTGGTACTAGGACTTATAATACCTTGTGCTAACATATCTTTGATTTGTCTGTCAGCCTCTTCTCGATACGCGTACGGCAAACGGCGAGGGCGATGTTTAATGGGGTTAGAGTTACCTGTATCGATGTTATGTGTCACTACATTTGTGTGCCCTAATGTAGCCTCAAACACATCTTCGAACTCGGATAGGACTTCAAGAACACAGCTTTTATCGGCCTGATTTAAATTAGAATTTAACACCTTCAAATTTGTTTGTTTCGCCCTTTCCGTTATTTGCCTTAATACCACAGCTTGCGCTACTTATTTTGCTGTGAGATTGGACTAGAGGGCTAAATGCTGCGATTTTGGTACCGAATTTTAGCTCGCTAGGTTCGCTATGTGCGTTCATGACTCGTAAAACAATGTTTCTACCTTGCGGGCAGACTACTGTATGTGCCACATGAATGTCGTTACCTGACTCGCTCTTTAGAGGCGCTATCATGCCTATTTCTGTCTGTGCTGATTTTACTAATCTACCCTCTACAATCATCTCAGATCTCGCGGGCACGACAACATTTTGGTCTAAAACTACGGCAATTTCGGCTTTCATACGAGACTGGATAAGGAAAGTTGAATCGTTCTCCACGCATGTTTTGGGCGTTTCGCCAGAAGGGTCACCACTTGCCTCAGTCACTCCAGATATCAGTCCACCATTGGAAAGGGGTGATAAAAGAACTTCAGTCCGCCCGTGAGACCCCGTTAAGTAATAGGGGCTAGACCCACTGCGAATATCCCCCTGTAGACTCAACCTATTTGCTTCGAGGAAGTCCCACCCCAACACACAGTCGTAACTGATGTTGTCGCTAACAAGAAGACGTCCTTTGTACGCTCGCTTACTTTTGGGGAACGTTATGTTTGTGTCGAGGCACCCAAGGATATTTAAACTACCGCCGGTGATGGATACGCAACGTTCTGCGACAGTAGTGTTAATTAATTTACTATCAAAGTCAATAATCCTGTGTAAAGTATGGCTTATAAATGTTCTCATGGAACCAGTGTCAATAAGTGCATGAACTTCAACATTATTTACAAAACATTTAACATATGGTTGTGTGGATAATGAAACATTGAAGGTATTAAAACTTACCCCAGGGCGATCTTTGATCCCACTTATCGTATCGCCCGCTGGGAGTTTAAACGATTCGCACAGTCTTTGGCAAAATGTCCGTATCCCTGGCATTCATAACATCTGTTTGTGGAATCAAACGTCTGGCTTTGCTGTTGTGGATTGTGCCAACAGTCCCTGGCGATGTGGCCCATTTTCTTGCAGACAAAACATTTTCTGTTGCTTCGATCTTTCGTTTGCGCCGATAGATCATCTCGTTTATTCCGCGATAACTTCTCCTCCAGATTCTTTTGTCGTACGGCGATGTCGGACACCAGCGCCACCAATTTGGTCATTTCTTCACCACTCTTTTCGCTTGCCACACCAGCACTCTGCGTCACATTCCCTTGGTCGTTAAATTCCTGAATTGCCCTGTACCGTTGAACAAATGACACCATTTTTTTCAGATCTGGCGTAGGGTCACTCTCTAGCAACTTCATTCGAATGTTTTTGGGTAAACCTTTCATGAACTGCCTCGTTAACAACGCGGTTTTCGCTCCGGCATCAATATCTGGTTGAGCTTTCGATAAAATTTGCTCCAACTCCCACTTGTACACCGTCGGGTCCTCGCCTGGCTTTAAAAGTCTCGCTTCGAACTCGGCGAAGTACACTTCTTTACACGCCGAAGGACACATGGTCTCTTTTAGGGCTTTCGTAACAGCGTCATATGTTTCACGAGCTTCCTCGTCCAGTGCGTAAAAATGGCTCGCTACTTCGCCCCGAAGAAAAGCTGGGAATTTCTTGATTTTCGCATCTGCGTTCCACCCATTTGCCTCAGCGCAAGCATCAAATTCGCGCAGCCAAATTGTTAAATCTCCCCGCTCAAACTTCGAGGGAAGAATTGCTGTAGACATCTCTATAAACCGTTCTTTAAATGCCACCGCTGCTCACCAAATTGTAACGGGCCGAGCTGTCTGAGACACACACACGTTCGATCCAGTTTCTAAGTGTCTTTTATTTCATCCTCGTGCTCCCTATATACATGTGCTCAAGACTCTCATATTTCTAATTAAAATAGTGCACTGTTACTTTATCTAATTACAATAGTGCACTGTCACATTATCTAATCACAATAGGTGCACTGTTACAGTTGCAATGGCAACCATCATTTATTATGATTAATATGCTAATTAGATCAATCATGAAAGATCATCATAGTTGCCATGGCAACCATAATTTATATAATATGCTAATATGATCAAAATCATCATAATGAGCATCATAGTTGCCAGGGCAACATCATTTATTATGATTAATATGCTAATATGACATGACATCATCAAAGATCATCATAGTTGCATTGCAACTATCATTTATTATGATTAATATGCTAGTTATGATCAAATCATCACAATGATTATCATGGTTGCCATACCACCATATTTATTATAATTAATATGCTAATTATGATCAAATCATCATATATGATCATCATGTTGCCATTACAACCATATTTATTATAATTAATATCTAATTATGATCAAAATCATCTAATGAGCATCATTATTGCCATGGCAACCATCACTTATTATGATTAATACGCTATATATGATAATGATCATCATAATTAGCATAGTTGCTAGAGCAACCATCATTTATTATGATTAATATGCTTATTATGATCAAAATCATCATAATGATCATCATAGTTGCCATGGCAACCATACTTTATTATGATTGATACGGTAATTAGGATCAAAATCATCATAATGAGCATTATGGTTGTAATGGCAACCATCATTTAATATGATTAATATGCTAAATATGATCAAGATCATCATAATGATCATCATAGTTGCCATGGAAACCATAATTTATTATGATTAATGTGCTAATTATTATTAAAATCATCATAATGAGCATATTTGCGATGGCAACCATAGGTTATTATGAATAATTTGCTACTTATGATCAAGACCATCATAATGGGCATCATAGTGGTAATGGCAACCATCATTTATTATGATTAATATGCTAATTACGATCAAAATCATCATAATTAGCATCATTATTGCCATAGCAATTATGATTTATTATGATTAATATGCTAATTATGATAAAGATCTTCATAATGATCATCATGGTTGCCATAGTAACCATCATTTATAATGATTAATATGCTAATTATTATTAAAATCATCATAATGAGCATCATGGTTGCGACCACAACCTTAGGTTATTATGAATAATATGCTAATTGTGATCAAGATCATCATAATGAGCATCATAGTTGTAATAGCAACCATACTTTATTATGATTGATACGCTAATTAGGATCAAAATCATCATAATGAGCATTATGGTTGTAATGGCAACCATCATTTAATATGATTAATATGCTAAATATGATCAAGATCATCATAATGATCATCATAGTTGCCATGGAAACCATAATTTATTATGATTAATGTGTTAATTATTATTAAAATCCTCATAATGAGCATATTATTGCGATGGCAACCATCATTATTATGAATAATTTGCTAATTATGATCAAGATCATCATAGTGAGCATCATAGTTGTAATGGCAACCATCATTTATTATCATTAATAAACTAATTATGATTAAAATCATCATAATGATCATCATGTTGCCATGGCAACCATCATTTATTATGAATTAATATGCGAATTAAGTAAAAATTATCATAATGATCATCATGGTTTCCATAGCAACTATCATTTATTATGATTAATATGCTAATTATGATCAAAATCATCATAATTAGCATCATGGTTGTCATAGCAACCATAATTTATTATTAATAATATGCTAATTATGATCAAAATTATCATAATGATCATCATGGTTGCCATGGCAACCATAATTTATTATGATTAATATGCTAATTATGATCAAAATCATCATAATGAGCATCATGGTTGACATAGCAATATCATTTATTATGATTAATAAGGTAATTATGATTTAGATCATCATAATGATCATCATAGTTTCCATAACGACCATCATTTATTATGAATAATATGCTAATTATGGTCGAATATATCATAATGATCATCATGGTTGCCATGGCAACCATCATTTATTATCATTTATATGGTATTTATGATCTAGATCATCATAATGATTATCATGGTTGCAATAACAACCATCATTTATTATGATTAATATGCTAATTATGATCAAAATCATCATAGTGAGCATCATAGTTGCTATGGCAACCATCATTTATTATGATTAATATGCTAATTATGATCAAGATCATCATATTGATCATCATGGTGGCCAAGGTAACTATAATTTATTATGAATAATATGCTAATTATTATCAAAATCATCATAATGAGCATCATGGTTGTCATAGCAATTATAATTTATTATAATTAATATACTAATTATGGTCAAAATCATCATAATGATCATCATATTTGCCATAGCAACCATGATTTATTATGATTAATATGCTAATTATGATCAAGATCGTCATAATGATCATAATAGTTGCCATGGTAACCATCATTTTTTATGATTAATATGCTACATATGATTAAAATCATCATAATGATGCATCATGGTTGCCATGGTAACCATCATTTATTATAATTAATATAATAATTATGATCAAAATCATTATATTGAGCATCATTATTGCCATGGCAACCATCATTTATTATGATTAATATGCTAATTATGATCAAGATCGTCATATTGATCATCATGGTTGCCATGGCAACCATCATTTATTATGATTTATATGCTATTTATGATCTAGATCATCATAATGATCATCATGGTTGCCATGGCAACCATCATTTATTATGATTAATATGCTAATTATGATCAAAATCATCATAATGAGCATCATGGTTGCCATAGGAACCATAATTTATTATGATTAATATGCTAATTATGATCAAGATCATCATAATGATCATCATGGTTGCCATGGTCACCATCATTTATTATGATTAATATGCTAATTATGATTAAGATCATCATAATGATCATAATAGTTACCATAACCACCATCATTTATTATGATTAATATGCTAATTATGATCAAAATCATCATAATTAGCAATATGGTTGCCATAACAACCATCATTTATTATAATTTATATGCTAATTATGATTAAAATCATCATAATGAGCATCATAATTGCCATGGCAACCATAATTTATTATGATTAATATGCTAATTATGATCAAGATCATCATAATGATCATCATGGTTGCCAAGGTAACCATCATTTATTATGATTAATATGCTAATTATAATCAAGATCTTCATAATGATCATCATGGTTGCCAAGGTAACCATCATTTATTATGAATTATATGCTAATTATTATCAAAATCATCATAATGAGCATCATGGTTGTCATAGCAACTATAATTTATTATAAATAATATACTAAATATTGTCAAAATCATCATAAAGATCATCAAATTTGGCATGGCAACCATCATTTATTTTAGTTAATATGCTAATTATAATCAAAATCATCATAATGAGCATCATGGTTGCCATTGCAACCATCATTTTTTATGATTAATATGCTAATTATGATCAAAATCATCATAATGAGCGTCATAGTTGCCATATCAACCAACATTTATAATGAATAATATGCTAAATATGATCAAGATCATCATAATGATCATCATAGTTGCCATGGCAACCATCATTTATTATGATTAATAAGCTAATTATGATTAAAATCATCATAATGAGCATCATAGTTGCCATAACAACCATCATTTATTATAATTAATATGCTAATTATGATCAAGATCATCATAATGATCATCATAGTTGCCATGGTAAGCATAATTTATTATGAATAATATGCTAATTATAATAAAAATTTTCATAATGAACATCATGGTTGCAATGAAAACCATTATTTATTATGAATTATACGCTATATATGATTATGATCATCATAATTGTCATAGTTGCCATAGCAACCATCATTTATTTTGATTAATATGCTAATTATGATCAAAATCATCATAATGATCATCATGGTTGCCATGGCAAGCATAATTTATTATTATTAATGTGCTAATTATGATCAAAATCATCATAATGATCATCATGGTTGCTATGGCAACCATCATTTATTATTATTAATATGTTAATTATGATTAAAATCATCATAATGATCATCACGGTTGCAATTCAAACCATAATTTATTATGATTAATATGCTAATTATGATCAAGATCATCATAATGATCATCATAATTGCCATGGCAACCATCATTTATTATGATTAGTAGGCTAATTATGATCAAAATCATCAAGATGATAATCACAGTTGCCATAGCAACCATAATTTATTACAATTAATATGCTAATTTTAATCAAAATCATCATAATGAGCATCATTATTGCCATAGCAACCATCATTTATTATGATTATTATGCTAATTATGATCAAAATCATCATAGTGAGCATCATAGTTGCCATAGCAACCATCATTTATTATAATTAATATGCTAATTATGATGAAGATCATCCTAATGATCATCATAGTTGCTATGGCAATTATCATTTAATATTATTAATATGCTATTTATGATCAAGATCATCATAAAGATAATCATGGTTGCGATGGCAACCATCATTTATTATGATTAATATGCTAATTATGATCGAGATCATCATAATGATCATCATCGTTGCCATAGGAACCATAATTTAATATGAATAATATGTTAATTATGATCAAAATCATCATAATGAGCATCATAGTTGCCAGGGCAACCATCATTTTTTATGATTAATATGCTAAATATGATCATGATCATCATAATGATCATCATAGTTGCCATAGTAACCATTATTTTTTATGATTAATATGCTAATTATTATCAAAATCATCATTATGAGCATCATGGTTGCCATGGCAATCATAATTTCTTATGAATAATATGCTAATTATGATCAAAATCATCATACTGAGCATCATGGTTGTTAAGCAACCATCATTTATTATGATTAATGTGCTAATTATGATCAAGATGATCATAATGATCATCATAGTTGCCATGGAAACCATCATTTATAATGAATAATGTGCTAATTATGGTCAAATTCATCATAATGATCATCATAGTTGCTATGACAACCACCATTTATTATGAATAATATGCTAATATGCTAATTATAATGAAGATCATCATAATGATCTTCACAGTTGCCATGGGAACCATCATTTATTAAGAATAATATGCTAATTATGGTCAAGATCATCATAATGATCATCATACTTGCCATGGCAACCATCATTTATTATGATTAATATGCTAATTATGATCAGAATCATCATAATGAGCATCATTGTTGCCATAGCAACCATGATTTATTATGATTAATATGCTAATTATGATCAAGATCATCATTATTATCATCATAGTTGCCATAGTAAGCATCATTTATTATGATTAATATGCTAATTATGATAAAAATCATCATAATGAGCATCATGGTTGCCATAGCAACCATCATTTATTATGATTAATATGCTAATTATGATCAAGATCATTATAATGATAATCATAGTTGCCAATAAAACCATCATTTATTATGATTAATATGCTAATTATGATCAAAACCATCATAATGATCATCATAGTTGCCATATCAACCATTATTTATTATGAATAATATGCTAATTAATGTCAAAATCATCATAATGATAATCATGGTTGCGATGGCAACCATCATTTATTATGATTAATATGCTAATTATGATCGAGATCATCATAATGATCATCATAGTTGCCATAGCAACCATAATTTAATATGAATAATATGCTAATTATGATCAAAATCGTCATAATGAGCATCATAGTTGCCAGGGCAACCATCATTTATTATGAATAATATGCTAATTATGATCATGATCATCATAATGATCATCATAGTTGCCATTGCAACCATCATTTATTATGATTAATATGCTAATTATGATAAAAATCATCATAATGATCATCAAGGTTGCCATTACCGCCATATTTTTTTAAAATTAATATGCTAATTATGATCAAAATCATCATAATGATCATCATTGTTGCCATTACAACCATAAATTATAATAATTAATATGCTAATTATGATCAAAATCATCATAATGAGCATCATTATTGCCATGGGAACCATCACTTATTATGATTAATATGCTAATTATGCTAATGATCATCATAATTATCTAAGTTGCTATAGCAACCATCATTTATTATGATTAATTTGCTAATTATGATCAAAATCATCATAATGATCATCATGGTTGCCATAGCAACTATCACTTATTATGATAAATATGCTAATTATTATCAAGATCATCATAATGATCATCATAGTTTCCATGGTAAGCATAATTTATTATGATTAATATGCTAAATATGATAAAAATCATCATAATGAGCACAATAGTTGCCATGAAAACCATCATTTATTATAATTAATACGATAATTAGGATAAAGATCATCATAATTATCATAGCTGCTATAGCAACCATCATTTATTATGATAAATATGCTAACTATGATCAATATCGTCATAATGAGCATCATGGTTGCCATAGCAACCATCATTTATTATGATTAATATGCTAAATATGATCAAGATCATCATAATGATCATCATAGTTGCCATGGCAACCATCATTTATTATGATTAATATGCTAATTATGGTCAAAATCATCATAATGATCATCATGGTTGCCATGGCAAGTATGATGATCATTATGATGATCTTGATCATAAATAGCATATTATTCCTAATAAATTATGCTTGCTATGGCAACTATGATGATCATTTTGATGATCTTGATCATAATTAGCACATTAATCATTATAAGTGATGGTTGTTATGGGAACTTTGATGATCATTATGATGATCTTGATCATAATTACCATATTAATCATAATAAATGATGGTTGATCTTACAACCATGATGCTCATTATGATGATCTTGATCATAATTAGCATATTAATCATAATAAATGATGGTTGCCATAGCAACCAAGATGATCATTATGATGATCTTGATTATTATTAGCATATTAATCATAATAAATTATGGTTGCTATGGCAACTATGATGCTCATTATGATGATTTTGATCATATTTAGCATATTAATCATAATAAATGATGGTTGTTATGGCAAATATCATGATCATTATGATGATTTTGACCATAATTAGCATATCAATCATAATAAATTATAGTTGCTATGACAAATATGATGATCATTACGATGATTTTGATCATAATTAGCATATTAATCATAACAAATGATGGTTGCTATGGCAACTATGATGATCATTATGATGATCTTGATCATAATTAGCATATTAATCATAATAAATGATGGTTGATATTACAACCATGATGCTCATTATGATGATCTTGATCATAATTAGCATATTAATCATAATAAATTATGGTTGCTATTGCAACCATGATGCTCATTATGATGATTTTGATCATAATTAGCATAATAATCATAAAAACTGATATTTGATATGGCAACTATGATGATTATTTTGATGATCTTGATTATAATTAACATATTATTCATAATAAATTATAGTTGCTATGACAACCATGATGATCATTATAATGACTTTGATCATAATTAGCATATTAATCATAATAAATGATGGTTGCCATTACAACCATGATGCTCATCATGATGATATTGATCATAATTATCATATTAATCATAATAAATTATGGTTGCCATTGCAACCATGATGCTCATTAAGATGATTTGATCATAATTAGCATATTAATCATAATAAATGATGGTTACGATGGCAACCATGATGATCATTAAGATGATCTTGATCATAATTAGCATATTAATCATAATAAATGATGGTTGCCATATCAACTATGATGCTCATTATGATGATTTTGATCATAATTCGCATAATAATCATAATAAATTATGGTTGCCATGGCAACTATGATGATCATTTTGATGATCTTGATCATAATTAGCATATTAATCATAATAAATTATGGTTGCCATTACAACCATGATGCTCATTATGATGATCTTGATCATAATTAGCATATTATTCATAATACTTTAGGGTTGCAATGGCAACCATGATGCTTATAATGATGATTTTGATAATAATTAGCATATTAATCATAATAAATGATGGTTACTATTGCATCCATGATGATCATTATGATGATCTTGATCAGAATTAGCATATTAATCATAATAAATGATTGTTGCAACGGCAATAATGATGCTCATTATGATGATTTTGATCATAATAAGCCTATTAATCATAATAAATGATGGTTGCTATGGCAACCATGATGCTTATTATGATGATTTTGATCATAATTAGCGTATTAATCATAATAAATGATGGTTACCATAGCAACCATGATGATCATTATGATGATCTTGATCATAATTAGCATATTAATCATATTAAATGATGGTTACTATAGCAACCATGATGATCATTATGATGATTTTGATCATAATTAGCATAATAATCATAATAAATGATGGTTGCTATAGCAACTATGATGTAAGGCCGGAGGGGCACGTAGAGGAACGGAGAGCGAAAGGAAGAAACCGTCAAAGGACTTGCCTAAAATGAGCGAAGGTAGTGGAGAGGAACAGATAACGCGTGTGGTACAACGTTTAAAGGAATCGATGGAAAAGTGTATCGCTAATGTAGTAGCGGCAATTAACAGACAACGCCGGCGCAACGAGGAACAGCGTAGAGGAAGGCGTTGTTGGGGTTGTGGAAAATTGGGGCACTTTCGAGATGATTGTCCAGCCGAGTCAGCGGGTGTCGGAAGACAAAGTGGAAATACCGAAGATGATGCGGGAAACGGAGAATAGCTGGGTTTACAGGGGGAAATTCAGCTATGAACGATAAAAATGAAACCCCTAACATTATTTTTTAAAATGGATTGATTAGTGGATTTTTGGATAGCCTTGTTGTGCCTGGAACAATTGAAGGTTTTCCGTGTGAAATGATTATTGATACCGGTTCAAATATTACCATTGTTCGACCAGATATATTAAGGAAGATTTCGAAGGAGAAGACTGTAGAAATCAAGCCAGTGGAAAGTTGTTTGCGAACAGTGATAGGTGATACAACTGCAGTGCGGGGACGAGGTTGCATACATATTCAAATCGGTGATCTAAAAACAGCCCAAGAGGTGTGGATTGCGGAGATAGAAAACGAGTGTATTTTGGGTTTAGATTTCTTGGGACCGAATGGTTGCATAGTCAATGTGGCGGATAGGTGTCTACGGGTTGGCATACAGGAAATTCAGTTGCAACCTTTGGTGAACAAGGAACAGCCAAGATGTCGGAGGGTGTGGACAGCAGAAACTACGACGATCCCGGCGCGAAGCGAAGCGTTGATTTCTGGCCAGTTGCAGGATGGTGAATATGGGGAGTCGGTGAGAGACATTTGGGGAAGTTTAGAACCAGCAAAGAACCGAGGGCTACCAAGTGAAGTGATTTTAGCCAGGACGGTAGTAGATGTGCGCAAGCCAACGTTTGTCGTTAGAGTAATGAATTTGTCCGACGAGGAAAGGGTTATTCGTAAAGGTACGGAAGTTGCAAGCTGTGAGTCGGTTGAATGTGTAACTTTATCAGGAGAGAGCGAAGTCAGCGAAAGGCAGCAGGTTCCGGAATTTCATCAAACATTGCGGGAACTTTATGAGCGAAGTGCAGAGGGCCTTGACGGCTCCCAAAGAAAGAAACTTTACGCGCTGCTGGCTTATTTCGAAGATATATTTTCTAAGGGTTCACACGACATTGGTAGAACGTCTCTTACGTCTCACAAGATCGACACAGGTGACAGTGAGCCAATACGACAAACACCACGACGTTTGCCAATTTTTCAAGTTGATGAAGCACGAAAGGCAGTTGAAACAATGACAAAAGATGGAATTATCGAAAGATCCAGTAGTCCATGGATGGCTCCCGTGGTACTTGTGAAGAAGAAGGATGGTTCAACAAGATTCTGCGTTGACTATAGAAGACTGAATGATGCTACTGAGAAAGACTCCTATCCCTTACCTCGAATCGACACGGCGTTAGACGCATTCGCGGGATCAAAGTGGTTCTCAACGTTGGACCTTAAAAGTGGGTACTGGCAGGTTAACCTGGACGAGGAAGCAAGAGAGAAAACGGCATTTTCGACAGGTGAAGGGTTGTGGCAGTTTACGGTGATGCCATTTGGATTGTGTAACGCCCCGGCTACGTTCGAAAGACTTATGGAGACTGTTTTGGCAGGTTTACCTTTAACCATATGCCTTGTATATCTCGATGACATTTTGGTCCATGGCAAGTCGTTTGATGAAGAAATTGAACATCTTCGTGAGGTATTTGGGCGACTGAGGAAAGCTAATTTAAAATTAAATCCAAAGAAATGTCAGCTATTTCGTCGAGAAGTAATTTACTTAGGACACACTGTTACAGTCGATGGAATTGCAACAGATCCGAACAAGACCGAAGCCGTTAGCTCTTGGCCGATTCCACAAAATAAGAAAGAATTACGAAGCTTCTTGGGGCTTTGCTCATATTACCGTAAATTCGTTCCGTCATTTGCAAAGGTTGCTAGTCCATTGCACAGGTTGATAGAGCAAAACATCGACTTTCAATGGTCGGAGGAGAGCGACATGGCTTTCAACGAACTTAAAGATCGTTTGACGAATACACCTATCTTGGCATATCCTTCATCTATTGGTAAATTCATCTTAGATACTGATGCTAGTGATTTTGGTATTGGAGCTGTGCTTTCGCAAGAGCAAAGCGGCCAGGAACGTGTAATAGCATATTTTAGTCGCAGCTTAAGCCGAGCAGAAAAGAACTATTGTGTCACTCGGAAGGAATTACTGGCCGTTGTGAAGGCAGTGGAAAAGTTCCATTATTATTTGTATGGACGGGAGTTTGTGGTTAGAACTGATCATTCCTCGTTAAGATGGCTGTTAAACTTTCGTCAGCCAGAAGGCCAAATCGCACGGTGGCTTCAGAAGATGCAAGAGTACGACTTTACCATCGTTCATCGTCCTGGGAGAGCTAATCTGAACGCTGATGCGTTGTCACGTCGGCCCTGTTTTACGTCGGACTGCAAATACTGTGAAAAATTGGAGGAAAAAGAAATGTTGAACGTTGAGAATTTCCTGTTGGCAAATGAGAAATCGAATGTTAAAAATACAAGGAGTGTAGCTGCCGAAGAAGATAAATCTCTCTTAAAGATTTGGACACGGGAAGAACTTATCTCATTACAAAACGAAGATCCTGACATAAGTCCTATTATTCGTTGGAAAACTGGACAGATTCGACCAGCCTGGAGTGACGCCGCTGCCTATAGCGCAACCACCAAGTCCTACTGGGCACAATGGATTCGTTAGAAATTGTTAATGGGATTCTTCATCGTCGTTGGAAAACGCAGATGGAAACGGAGTGAAGAACTTGATTGTGGCTCCAAAAGCAATTCAAAGGGAAATATTACAACATCTACATAGCTCCCCGATAGCAGGACATTTCGGAATTAGGAAAACAAAGGCTCGTGTACGGGAAAGATTCTATTGGTTAAACTCGGGAAAATTTGTGGAAAACTATTGCAAGAAATGCGATGTTTGTTCGTCTCGGAAGGGTGAACAGAGAAAGGCCAGAGCCCCCCTAAAGCTATATCAAGTTGGTTGCCCTAGGAGCGGGTCGCCGTTGATGTCTTAGGGCCACTTCCAAAAACAAACGACGGAAACCAGTACATTATTATAGTACAGGACTATTTCACAAAATGGCCGGAGGCATTTCTAGTTCCCGATCAAAAGGCATCTACCGTAGCAGACATACTTGTTAATCAGTTCTTTACAAGATTTGGAGTACCTCAAGAACTACATTCGGACCAAGGAAGGAACTTTGAGTCTCAACTGTTCCAAGATGTATGTAAATTATTGGGGATTTATAAGACACGGACAACACCATATCACCCTCAATCAGATGGGATGGTTGAACGATTTAACAGGACGCTCGAGAACGGATTAGCAATGTTTGTCAACAGCAACCACTCAGACTGGGATAAACACATCCCATTCCTGTTAATGGCGTACCGTAGTGCAATCCATGAGACCACCAAAGTTACTCCTGCTCAAATGATGTTCGGCCGCGAATTAAAGCTACCTATAGATCTTTGGCAAGAACGTACGTGTGATCATGATGACAGATTAAAAGGGGCAACTATGTTGAAATGTTAGAAAATCGTCTGGGAGAAGTGCACAATTTTGCACGAGGCAATATCGAGATCAATATACGTGGGATGAAGCAAAAGTATGACATGAAGTCAACGAACAAGAGATATACGGTCGGGAGTGGAGTCTGGTTACACGCAGTACAACGCAAGAAAGGACGGTCACCTAAGTTAAACAGGAAGTGGGACGGGCCATATGTGGTAGTTAACCACTTAAACGACGTTATTGTCCGAATCCAAAAAGGCCCAAGAACGAAAGCCAAGGTTGTTCATGTCAACAATATAAAGGAATATAAGGGTGAAATAGAATTCGATTGGTTCAAAACAGCTCAGCATAAGGATACGGGGGAATCAACAAGTGAATTGAATGTGACAAATATTGACCAGGAACAGGAACTGCGTCGCAGTAAAAGAAATTGCAATCCGCCAAGGCGGTTGATAGACGAGAAATAGTATACAGTGCATGCTTGTCAAGGACTGACAAACTGAGGACGGGGAAATGTAATGCGTTTAAGTAATGTGTATTGTAATATTGTAATGTGTATTGTTATCTGTATTTGTGTCTGTCCATGCGTGGAAATGCAAATTAGTGTCCCCGCCTAGTGTGGAGATATAAAATATATTGATGGTGTAGAAACTTGTGTGAGAGAGAAAATAGACAAAACTCTTCTTTTTACTGTTGGAGATAAGATATTGGGGCTCGTGGTGGCTTAGATACTAAGCGCGGCGTAACAATATCAATCATAATAAATGATGGTTGTCACGGCAACCATGATGATCATTATGATGATTTTTGCAATAATTAGCACATTATTCAATATAAATGATGGTTTCCATGGCAACTATGATGATCATATAATGATCTTAATCATAATTAGCATATTATTCATAATAAATTATGGTTGCGATGGCAACCATGATGCTCATAATGCTGATTTTTATAATAAATAGCATATTAATAATAATAAATGATGGTTACTATGGCAACCATGATGCTCATTATGATGATTTTGATCATAATTAGCATATTAATGATTCTGCTCATTATGATGATTTTGATCATAATTAGCATATTAATCATAATAAATGATGGTTACAATGACAACCATAATGATCATTATGATGATCTTGATCATAATTAGAATATTAATATTAGTAAATGATGGTTGCCATAGCAACCGTGATGATCATTATGATTATCTTGATCATAATTAGCATATAAATCATAATAAATGATGGTTGCCATGGCAACCAAGATGATCATTATGATGATTTTGATTAAAATTAGCACATTATTCAGTATAAATGATGGTTTCTATGGCAACTATAATGATCATTAGGATGATCTTGATCATAATTAGCATATTAATCATAAAAAATGATGGTTGCCATTACAACCATGATGCTCATCATGATGATATTGATCATAATTATCATATTAATCATAATAAATTATGGTTGCCATTGCAACCATGATGCTCATTAAGATGATTTGATCATAATTAGCATATTAATCATAATAAATGATGGTTACCATGGCAACCATGATGATCATTAAGATGATCTTGATCATAATTAGCATATTAATCATAATAAATGATGGTTGCTATATCAACTATGATGCTCATTATGATGATTTTGATCATAATTCGCATAATAATCATAATAAATTATGGTTGCCATGGCAACTATGATGATCATTTTGATGATCTTGATCATAATTAGCATATTAATCATAATAAATTATGGTTGCCATTACAACCATGATGCTCATTATGATGATCTTGATCATAATTAGCATATTATTCATAATACTTTATGGTTGCAATGGCAACCATGATGCTTATAATGATGATTTTGATAATAATTAGCATATTAATCATAATAAATGATAGTTACTATTGCATCCATGATGATCATTATGATGATCTTGATCAGAATTAGCATATTAATAAATAATAAATGATTGTTGCCACGGCAATAATGATGCTCATTATGATGATTTTGATCCTAATTAGCCTATTAATCATAATAAATGATGGTTGCTATGGCAACCATGATGCTTATTATGATGATTTTGATCATAATTAGCGTATTAATCATAATAAATGATGGTTACCATAGCAACCATGATGATCATTATGATGATCTTGATCATAATTAGCATATTAATCATATTAAAAGATGGTTACTATAGCAATTATGATGATCATTATGATGATTTTGATCATAATTAGCATAATAATTATAATAAATGATGGTTACCATAGCAACTATGATGATCATTTTGATGATCTTGATAATAATTAGCATATTAATCATAATAAATTATGGTTGTAATGGCAACTATGATGATCATTATGATGACCTTGATCAAAATTAGCATATTAATCATAATAAGTGATGGTTTCCATGCAAACTATGATGCTCATTATGTTGATTTGGTCATAATTAGCATATTAATCATAATAAATGATGGTTGCAATGGCAACCATGATGATCATTATGATGATTTTGATCATAACTAGCATATTAATCATAATAACTGATGGTTACCATGGCAACCATTATGTTCATTATGATGATTTTGATCATAATTAGCATATTAATCATAATAATTGATGGTTGCTATAACAACCATGATGATCATTATGATGATTTTGACCATAATTAGCATATTAATCATAATAAATTATGGTTGCTATGGCAACCATGATGCTCATTATGATAAATTTGATCATAATTAGCAAATTAATCACAATAAATGATGGTTGCTATAGCAACTATGATGATCATTATGATGATCTAGATCATAATTGTCATATTATTCATAATAAATGATCGTTGCCATGGCAACTATGATTATCATTATGATGATTTTGACCATAGTTAGCATATTACTCATAATAAATGATGGTTGTAATGGCAACTATGATGATCATTATGATGACCTTGGTCATAATTAGCATATTAATCATAATATATTATGGTTTTTATGCAAACTATGATGCTCATTATGTTGATTTGGTCATAATTAGCATATTAATCATAATAAATGATGGTTGCAATGGCAACCATGATGATCATTATGATGATTTTGATCATAATTAGCATATTAATCATAATAACTGATGGTTACCATGGCAACTATGATGATCACTATGATTATCTTGATCATAATTAGCATATTAATCATAATAAAATGATGGTTGCTATGACCACCATGATGCTCATTATAATGATTTTGATCATAATTATTATATTAATCATAATAAATTCTGGTTGCTATGGCAACGATGATGATCATTATGATGATCTTGATCATAATTAGCTAATTAATCATAATAAATGATAGTTAAATGGCAACCATGATGATCATTATGATGATTTTGACCATAATTAGCATATTAATCATAATAAATGATGGTTGCCATGGCAAATATGAAGATCATTATGATGATCTTGATCATATTTAGCATATTAATCATAATAATTGATGGTTGCTATGGCAACCATGATGATCATTATGATGATTTTCACCATAATTAGCATAATAATCTTAATAAATTATGGTTGCCATGGCAACCATGATGCTCATTATGACGATTTTGATCATAATTAGCATATTAATCATAATAATTGATGTTTGCTATGGCAATTATGATGATCATTATGATGATTTTGACCATAATTAGCATATTATTCATAATAAATTATGGTTGCTATGGCAACCATGATGCTCATTATGATAAATTTGATCATAATTAGCAAATTAATCACAATAAATGATGGTTGCTATGGCAACTATGATGATTATTATGATGATCTAGATCATGATTAGCATATTAATCAAAATAAATGATGGTTGCCATGGCAACTATGATGATCATTATGATGATTTTGACCTTAGTTAGCATATTACTCATAATAAATTATGGTTGTAATGGCAACTATGATGATCATTATGATGACCTTGATCATAATTAGCATATTGATTATAATAAATGATGGTTGCTATGCAAACTATGATGCTCATTATGTTGATTTTGATCATAATTAGCATATTAATCATAATAAATGATGGTTGCAATGGCAACCATGATGATCATTATGATCCTTTTGATCATATTTAGCATATTAATCATAATAAATGATGGTTACCATGGCAACTATGATGATCACTATGATTATCTTGATCATAATTAGCATATTAATCATAATAAAATGATGGTTGCTATGGCAACCATGATGCTCATTATAATGATTTTGATCATAATTAGCATATTAATCATAATAAATGATGGTTGCAATGGCAACTATGATGATCATTATGATGATCTTGATCATAATTAGCATATTAATCATAATAAATGATAGTTACCATGGCAACCATGATGATCATTATGATGATTTTGACTATAATTAGCATATTAATCATAATAAATTATGGTTGCCATGGCAAATATGAAGATCATTATGATGATCTTGATCATAATTAGCATATTAATCATAATAAATGATAGTTGCTATGGCAACCATGATGCTCATTATGATTATTTTGATCATAATTAGCATATTGATCATAATAATTGATGGTTGCTATGGCAACCATGATGATCATTATGATGATTTTGACCATAATTAGCTTATTAATCATAATAAATGATGGTTGCTATGGCAAATATGAAGATCATTATGATGATCTTGATCATAATTAGCATATTAATTATAATAAATGATAGTTGCTATGGCAACCATGATGCTCATTATGATTATTTTGATCATAATTAGCATATTGATTATAATAATTGATGGATGTAATGGCAACTATGATGATCATTATGATGACCTTGATCATATTTACCATATTAATCATAATAAATGATGGTTGCCATAAAACCATGATGCTCATTATGTTTATTTTGATCATAATTGGCATATTATTCATAATAAATGATGGTTTTAAAGGCAACTATGATGATCATTATAATGATCTTGATCATAATTAGCATATTAATCATAATAAATGATGGTTGCCATGGTGACTATGATGATCATTATGATGATTTTGATCATAATTAGCATATTATTCATTATAAATGATGGTTTTCATGGCAACCATGATGATCATTATGATGATCTTGATCTTAATTAGCATATTAGTCATAATAAATGATGGTTGTTATGGCAACCATGATGCTCATTATGATGATTTTGCTCATGATTAGCATATTAATAATAATAAATTATCGTTGCCATTGCAACCATGATGATCATTATGATGATTTTGATCATAATTAGCATGTTAATCATAATAAATCATGGTTGCTATGGCAACTATGATGATCATTATGATGATCTTGATCATAATTAGCATATTAATTATAATAAATGATAGTTGCCATGGCAACTATGATGATCATTATGATGATTTTGACCATAGTTAGCATATTATTCATAATAAATGATGGTTGTAATGGCAACTATGATGATCATTATGATGACCTTGATCATATTTAGCATATTATTCATAATAAATGATGGTTGCCATGCAACCATGATGCTCATTATGTTTATTTTGATCATAATTAGCATATTTTTTATAATAAATAATGGTTGCAATAGCAACCATGATGCTCATTATGATGATTTTGATCATAATTAGCATATTAATCATAATAAATGATGGTTGCTATGGCAACCATGATGATCATTATGATGATATTGACCATAATTAGCATATTAAACATAATAAATGATGGTGCTATGGCAACTATGAAGATCATTATGATTATCTTGATCATAATTAGCATATTATTCATAAAAAATGATGGTTGCCATAGCAACCATGATTCTCATTATGATGATTTTGATTAGCATATTAATCATAATAAATGATGGTTGCTATGGCAACTATGATGATCATTATGATGATCTAGATCACAATTAGCATATTAATCATAATAAATGATGGTTGCGATGGCAACTATGAAGATCATTATGATGATCTTGATAATAATTAGCATATTAATCATAATAATTGATAGTTGCTATGGCAACCATGATGATCATTATGATGATTTTGACCATAATTAGCATATTAATCATAATAAATTATGGTTGCTATAGCAACCATGATGCTCATAATGATGATTTTGATCATAAATAGCATATTAATCATAATAATTGATGGTTGCTATAGCAACTATGATGATCATTATGATGATTTTGACCATAATTAGCATATTAATCATAAAAAATTATGGTTGTAATGGCAACTATGATGATCATTGTGATGACCTTGATCATAATTAGCATATTAATCATAATAAGTGATGGTTTCCATGCAAACTATGATGCTCATTATGTTGGTTTGGTCATAATTAGCATGTTAATCATAATAAATGATGGTTGCAATGGCAACCATGATGATCATTATGATGATTTTGACCATAATTAGCATATTATTCATAAAAAATTATGGTTGTAATGGCAACTATGATGATCATTATGATGACCTTGATCATAATTAGCATATTAACCATAATAAGTGATGGTTTCCAGGCAAACTATGATGCTCATTATGTTGATTTGGTCATAATTAGCATATTAATCATAATAACTGATGGTTACCATGGCAACCATGATGTTCATTATGATGATTTTGATCATAATTAGCATATTAATCATAATAATTGATGGTTGCTATAACAACCATGATGATCATTATGATGATTTTGACCATAATTACATATTAATCATAATAAATTATGGTTGCTATGGCAACCATGATGCTCATTATGATAAATTTGATCATAATTAGCAAATTAATCACAATAAATGATGGTTGCTATGGCAACTATGATGATCATTATGATGATCTAGATCATAATTGTCATATTATTCATAATAAATGATGGTTGCTATAGCAACTATGATGCTCATTATAATGATTTTGATCATAATTAGCATATTATTCTTAATAAATTCTGGTTGCTATGGCAACTATGATGATCATTATGATGATCTTGATCATAATTAGCATATTAATCATAATAAATGATAGTTACCATGGCAGCCATGATGATCATTATGATGATTTTGACCATGATTAGCATATTAATCATAATAAATGATGGTTGCCATGGCAAATATGAATATCATTATGATGATCTTGATCATATATAGCATATTAATCATAATAAATGATAGTTGCTATGGCAACTATGATGCTCATTATGATTATTTTGATCATAATTAGCATATTGATCATAATAAATGATGGTTGCTATGGAGACCATGATGATCATTATGATGATTTTGACAATAATTAGCATATTAATCATAATAAATGATGGTTGCTATAGCAACTAAGAAGATCATTATGATGATCTTGATCATAATTAGCATATTAATAATAATAATCATCGATGGTTGACTATGGCAACCATGATGATCATTATGATGATTTTGACCATAATTAGCATATTAATCATAATAAATTATGGTTGATAAGGCAACTATGATGATCATTATGATGATTTTGATCATAATTAGCATATTAATCATAATAAATGATGGTTGCTACGGCAACCATGATGATCATTATGATGATATTGACCATAATTAGCATATTAAACATAATAAATGATGTTTGCTATGGCAACCATGATGATCATTATGATGATTTTGACCATAATTAGCATATAAACATAATAAATGATGGTTGCTATGGCAACTATGATTCTCATTATGATAATTTTGATCATAATTAGCATATTAATCATAATAAATTATGGTTGCTATTGCAACTATTATGATTATTATGATGATCTAGATCACAATTAGCATATTAATCATAATAAATGATGGTTGCGATGGCAACTAAGAAGATCATTATAATGATTTTGATCATAATTAGCATATTAATCATAATAAATTCTGGTTGCTATGGCAACTATGATGATCATTATGATGATCTTGATCATAATTAGCTTATTAATCATAATAAATGATAGTTACAATGGCAACCATGATGATCATTATGATGATTTTGACCATAATTAGCATATTAATCATAATAAATGATGGTTGCCATGGCAAATATGAAGATCATTATGATGATCTTGATCATAATTAGCATATTAATTATAATAAATGATAGTTGCTATGGCAACTATGATGCTCATTATGATTATTTTGATCATAATTAGCATATTGGTCAAAATAATTGATGGTTGCTATGGAGACTATGATGATCATTATGATGATTTTGACCATAATTAGCATATTAATCATAATAAATGATGGTTGCCTTGGCAAATATGAAGATCATTATGATAATTTTGATAATAATTGTTATATTATTAATAAATTATGGTTGCTATGGCAACTATGATGATCATTATGATGATCTAGATCATAATTAGCATATTAATCATAATAATTGATAGTTGCTATGGCAACCATGATGATCATTATGATGATTTTGACCATAATTAGCATAATAATCATAATAGATTATGGTTGCCATAGCAACCATGATGCTCATAATGATGATTTTGATCATAATAACATATTAATCATAATAATTGATGGTTGCTATGGCAACTATGATGATCATTATGATGATTTTGACCATAATTAGCATATTAATCATAAAAAATGATGGTTGTAATGGCAACTATGATGATCATTGTGATGACCTTGATCATAATTAGCATATTAATCATAATAAGTGATGGTTTCCATGCAAACTATGATAATCATTATGTTGATTTGGTCATAATTAGCATATTAATCATAATAAATTATGGTTGCACTGGCAACCATGATGATCATTATGATGATTTTGACCATAATTAGCGTATTAATCATAAAAAATTATGGTTGTAATGGCAACTATGATGATCATTATGATGACCTTGATCATAATTAATATATTAATCATAATAAGTGATGGTTTCCATGCAAACTATGATGCTCATTATGTTGATTTGGTCATAATTAGCATATTAATCATAATAAATGATGGTTGCAATGGCAACCATGATGATCATTATGATGATTTTGATCATAACTAGCATATTAATCATAATAACTGATGGTTACCATGGCAACCATGATGTTCATTATGATGATTTTGATCATAATTAGCATATTATTCATAATAATTGATGGTTGCTATAACAACCATGATGATCATTATGATGATTTTGACCATAATTAGCATATTAATCATCATAAATTATGGTTGCTATGGCAACCATGATGCTCATTATGATAAATTTGATCATAATTAGCAAATTAATCACACTAAATGATGGTTGCTATAACAACTATGATGATCATTATGATGATCTAGATCATAATTGTCATATTATTCATAATAAATGATGGTTGCCATGGCAACTATGATTATCATTATGATGATTTTGACCATAGTTAGCATATTACTCATAATAAATGATGGTTGTAATGGCAACTATGATGATCATTATGATGACCTTGGTCATAATTAGCATATTAATCATAATAAATTATGGTTGCCATGCAAACTATGATGCTCATTATGTTGATTTGGTCATAATTAGCATATTAATCATAATGAATGATGGTTGCAATGGCAACCATGATGATCATTATGATGATTTTGATCATAATTAGCATATTAATCATAATAACTGATGGTTACCATGGCAACTATGAGGATCACTATGATTATCTTGATCATAATTAGCATATTAATCATAATAAAATGATGGTTGCTATGACAACCATGATGCTCATTATAATGATTTTGATCATAATTATTATATTAATCATGATAAATTCTGGTTGCTATGGCAACTATGATGATCATTATGATGATCTTGATCATAATTGGCTAATTAATCATAATAAATGATAGTTAAATGGCAACCATGATGATCATTATGATGATTTTGACCATAATTAGCATGTTAATCATAATAAATGATGGTTGCCATGGCAAATATGAAGATCATTATGATGATCTTGATCATAATTAGCATAATATTCATAATAAATGATAGTTGCTATGGCAACCATGATGCTCATTATGATGATTTTGATCATAATTAGCATATTGATCATAATAATTGATGGTTGCTATGGCAACCATGATGATCATTATGATGATTTTGACCATAGTTAGCATATTAATCATAATAAATGATGGATGTAATGGCAACTATGATGATCATTATGATGATCTTGATCATAATTAGCATATTAATCATAATAAATGATGGTTGCCATGGCAACTATGATGATCATTATGATGATTTTGATCATAGTTAGCATATTAAATAATAAATGATGGTTGCTATGGCAACTATGATGATCATTATGATGATCGTGATCATAATTAGCATAATAATCATAATAAATGATGGTATTCATGGCAACCATGATGCTCATTATGATGATTTTGATCATACTTAGCATATTAATCATAATAAATTATCGTTGCTATGGCAACAATGATGATCATTATGATGATTTTGACCATAATTAGCATATTAATCATAATAAATGATGGTTGCCATGGCAAATATGAAGATCATTATGATGATCTTGATCATAATTAGCATATTAATCATAATAAATGATAGTTGCTATGGCAACTATGATGCTCATTATGATTATTTTGATCATAATTAGCATATTGGTCAAAATAATTGATGGTTGCTATGGAGACTATGATGATCATTATGATGATTTTGACCATAATTAGCATATTAATCATAATAAATGATGGTTGCCATGGCAAATATGAAGATCATTATGATAATTTTGATAATAATTGTTATATTATTAATAAATTATGGTTGCTATGGCAACTATGATGATCATTATGATGATCTAGATCACAATTAGCATATTAATCATAATAAATGATGGTTGCGATGGCAACTATGAAGATCATTATGATGATTTTGATCATAATTAGCATATTAATCATAATAATTGATAGTTGCTATGGCAACCATGATGATCATTATGATGATTTTGACCATAATTAGCATAATAATCATAATAGATTATGGTTGCCATAGCAACCATGATGCTCATAATGATGATTTTGATCATAATTAGCATATTAATCATAATAATTGATGGTTGCTATGGCAACTATGATGATCATTATGATGATTTTGACCATAATTAGCATATTAATCATAAAAAATTATGGTTGTAATGGCAACTATGATGATCATTGTGATGACCTTGATCATAATTAGCATATTAATCATAATAAGTGATGGTTTCCATGCCAACTATGATAATCATTATGTTGATTTGGTCATAATTAGCATATTAATCATAATAAATTATGGTTGCACTGGCAACCATGATGATCATTATGATGATTTTGACCATAATTAGCGTATTAATCATAAAAAATTATGGTTGTAATGGCAACTATGATGATCATTATGATGACCTTGATCATAATTAATATATTAATCATAATAAGTGATGGTTTCCATGCAAACTATGATGCTCATTATGTTGATTTGGTCATAATTAGCATATTAATCATAATAAATGATGGTTGCAATGGCAACCATGATGATCATTATGATGATTTTGATCATAACTAGCATATTAATCATAATAACTGATGGTTACCATGGCAACCATGATGTTCATTATGATGATTTTGATCATAATTAGCATATTAATCATAATAATTGATGGTTGCTATAACAACTATGATGATCATTATGATGATTTTGACCATAATTAGCATATTAATCATAATAAATTATGGTTGCTATGGCAACCATGATGCTCATTATGATAAATTTGATCATAATTAGCAAATTAATCACACTAAATGATGGTTGCTATAACAACTATGATGATCATTATGATGATCTAGATCATAATTGTCATATTATTCATATATAAATGATGGTTGCCATGGCAACTATGATTATCATTATGATGATTTTGACCATAGTTAGCATATTACTCATAATAAATGATGGTTGTAATGGCAACTATGATGATCATTATGATGACCTTGGTCATAATTAGCATATTAATCATAATAAATTATGGTTGCCATGCAAACTATGATGCTCATTATGTTGATTTGGTCATAATTAGCATATTAATCATAATGAATGATGGTTGCAATGGCAACCATGATGATCATTATGATGATTTTGATCATAATTAGCATATTAATCATAATAACTGATGGTTACCATGGCAACTATGATGATCACTATGATTATCTTGATCATAATTAGCATATTAATCATAATAAAATGATGGTTGCTATGACAACCATGATGCTCTTTATAATGATTTTGATCATAATTATTATATTAATCATAATAAATTCTGGTTGCTATGGCAACTATGATGATCATTATGATGATCTTGATCATAATTGGCTAATTAATCATAATAAATGATAGTTAAATGGCAACCATGATGATCATTATGATGATTTTGACCATAATTAGCATGTTAATCATAATAAATGATGGTTGCCATGGCAAATATGAAGATCATTATGATGATCTTGATCATAATTAGCATATTATTCATAATAAATGATAGTTGCTATGGCAACCATGATGCTCATTATGATGATTTTGATCATAATTAGCATATTGATCATAATAATTGATGGTTGCTATGGCAACCATGATGATCATTATGATGATTTTGACCATAGTTAGCATATTAATCATAATAAATGATGGATGTAATGGCAACTATGATGATCATTATGATGATCTTGATCATAATTAGCATATTAATCATAATAAATGATGGTTGCCATGGCAACTATGATGATCATTATGATGATTTTGATCATAATTAGCATATTAAATAATAAATGATGGTTGCTATGGCAACTATGATGATCATTATGATGATCGTGATCATAATTAGCATAATAATCATAATAAAAATGATGGTTTTCATGGCAACCATGATGCTCATTATGATGATTTTGATCATACTTAGCATATTAATCATAATAAATTATCGTTGCTATGGCAACCATGATGATCATTATGATGATTTTGATCATAATTAGCATGTTAATCATAATAAATTATGGTTGCTATGGCAACTATGATGATCATTATGATGATCTTGATCATAATTAGCATATTAATTATAATGAATGATAGTTGCCATGGCAACTATGATGATCATTATGATGATTTTGACCATAGTTAGCATATTAATCATAATAAATGATGGTTGTAATAGCAACTATGATGATCATTATGATGACCTTGATCATATTTAGCATATTAATCATAATAAATGATGGTTGCCATGCAACAATGATGCTCATTATGTTTATTTTGATCACAATTAGCATATTATTCATAATAAATGATGGTTGCAATAGCAACTATGATGTTCATTATGATGATTTTGATCATAATTAGCATATTAATCATAATAAATGCTGGTTGCTATGGCAACCATGAAGATCATTATGATGATATTGACCATAATTAGCATATTAAACATAATAAATGATGGTTGCTATGGCAACTATGAAGATCATTATGATGATCTTGATCATAATTAGCATATTATCATAAAAAATGATGGTTGCCATAGAAATCATGATGCTCATTATGATGATTTTGATCATAATTAGCATATTAATCATAATAAATGATGGTTGCTATGGCAACCATGATGATCATTATGATGATTTTGACCATAATTAGCATATAACCATAATAAATGATGGTTCCTATGGCAACTATGATTCTCATTATGATAATTTTGATCATAATTAACATATTAATCATAATAAATTATGGTTGCTATGGCAACTATGATGATCATTATGATGATCTAGATCACAATTAGCATATTAATCATAATAAATGATGGTTGCGATGGCAACTATGAAGATCATTATGATGATCTTGATCATAATTAGCATATTATTCATAATACTTTATGGTTGCAATGGCAACCATGATGATCATTATGATGATCTTGATCATAATTAGCATATTAATCATAATAAATTATGGTTGCCATTACAACCATGATGCTCATTATGATGATCTTGATCATAATTAGCATATTATTCATAATACTTTATGGTTGCAATGGCAACCATGATGCTTATAATGATGATTTTGATAATAATTAGCATATTAATCATAACAAATGATGGTTACTATTGCATCCATGATGATCATTATGATGATCTTGATCAAAATTAGCATATCAATCATAATAAATGATTGTTGCCACGGCAATAATGATGCTCATTATGATGATTTTGATCATAATTAGCCTATTAAACGTAATAAATGATGGTTGCTATAGCAACCATGATGCTTATTATGATGATTTTGATCATAATTAGCGTATTAATCATAATAAATGATGGTTACCATAGCAACCATGATGATCATTATGATGATCTTGATCATAATTAGCATATTAATCATATTAAATGATGGTTACTATAGCAACCATGATGATCATTATGATGATTTTGATCATAATTAGCATAATAATCATAATAAATTATGGTTGCTATGGCAACTATGATGATCATTTTGATGATCTTGATAATAATTAGCATATTAATCATAATAAATGATGGTTGCTATGGCAACCATGATGATCATTCTGATGATTTTGACCAAAATTAGCACATTATTCATTATAAATGATGGTTTTCATGGCAACCATGATGATCATTATGATGATCTTGATCATAAATAGCATATTAGTCATAATAAATGATGGTTGTTATAGCAACCATGATGCTCATTATGATGATTTTGCTCATGATTAGCATATTAATCATAATAAATTATCGTTGCTATGGCAACCATGATGATCATTATGATGATTTTGATCATAATTAGCATGTTAATCATAATAAATCATGGTTGCCATGGCAACTATGATGATCATTATGATGATCTTGATCATAATTAGCATATTAATTATAATAAATGATAGTTGCCATGGCAACTATGATGATCATTATGATGATTTTGACCATAGTTAGCATATTAATCATAATAAATGATGGTTGTAATGGCAACTATGATGATCATTATGATGACCTTGATCATATTTAGCATATTAATCATATTAAATGATGGTTGCCATGCAATTATGATGCTCATTATGTTTATTTTGATCATAATTAGCATATTTTTTATAATAAATAATGGTTGCAATAGCAACCATGATGCTCATTACGATGATTTTGATCATAATTAGCATATTAATCATAATAAATGATGGTTGCTATGGCAACCATGATGATCATTATGATGATATTGACCATAATTAGCATATTAAACATAATAAATGATGGTGCTATGGCAACTATGAAGATCATTATGATTATCTTGATCATAATTAGCATATTAATCATAAAAAATGATGGTTGCCATAGCAACCATGATGCTCATTATGATGATTTTGATCATAATTAGCATATTAATCATAATAAATGATGGTTGCTATGGCAACCATGATGATCATTATGATGATTTTGACCATAATTAGCATATAAACATAATAAATGATGGTTGCTATGGCAACTATGAAGCTCATTATGATACTTTTGATCATAATTAGCATATTAATCATAATAAATGATGGTTGCTATGGCAACTATGATGATCATTATGATGATCTAGATCACAATTAGCATATTAATCATAATAAATTATGGTTGCGATGGCAACTATGAAGATCATTATGATGATCTTGATTAGAATTAGCATATTAATCATACTAATTGATGGTTGCTAAGGCAACCATGATGATCATTATGATGATTTTGACTATAATTAGCATATTAATCATAATAAATTATGGTTGCTATGGCAACCATGATGCTCATTATGATAAATTTGATCATAATTAGCAAAATAATCACAATAAATGATGGTTGCTATGGCAACTATGATGATTATTATGATGATCTAGATCATGATTAGCATATTAATCATAATAAATGATGGTTGCCATGGCAACTATGATGATCATTATGATGATTTTGACCTTAGTTAGCATATTACTCATAATAAATGATGGTTGTAATGGCAACTATGATGATCATTATGATGACCTTGATCATAATTAGCATATTAATTATAATAAATCATGGTTGCTATGCAAACTATGATGCTCATTATGTTGATTTTGATCATAATTAGCATATTAATCATAATAAATGATGGTTGCAATGGCAACCATGATGATCATTATGATCCTTTTGATCATATTTAGCATATTAATCATAATAAATGATGGTTACCATGGCAACTATGATGATCACTATGATTATCTTGATCATAATTATCATATTATTCATAATAAAATGATGGTTGCTATGGCAACCATGATGCTCATTATAATGATTTTGATCATAATTAGCATATTAATCATAATAAGTGATGGTTGCAATGGCAACTATGATGATCATTATGATGATCTTGATCATAATTAGCATATTAATCATAATAAATGATAGTTACCATGGCATCCATGATGATCATTATGATGATTTTGACTATAATTAGCATATTAATCATAATAAATTATGGTTGCCATGGCAAATATGAAGATCATTATGATGATCTTGATCATAATTAGCATATTAATCATAATAAATGATAGTTGCTATGGCAACCATGATGCTCCTTATGATTATTTTGATCATAATTAGCATATTGATCATAATAATTGATGGTTGCTATGGCAACCATGATGATCATTATGATGATTTTGACCATAATTAGCATATTAATCATAATAAATGATGGTTGCTATGGCAAATATGAAGATTATGATGATCTTGATCATAATTAGCATATTAATCATAATAAATGATAGTTGCTATGGCAACCATGATGCTCATTATGATTATTTTGATCATAATTAGCATATTGATCATAATAATTGATGGTTGCTATGGCAACCATGATGATCATTATGATGATTTTGACCATAATTAGCATATTAATCATAATAAATGATGGTTGCTATGGCAACTATGAAGATCATTATGATGATCTTGATCATAATTAGCATATTAATCATATTAAACGATGGTTGCTATGGCAACCATGATGATCATTATGATGATTTTGACCATAATTAGCATATTAATCATAATAAATGCTGGTTGCTATGGCAACCATGAAGATCATTATGATGATATTGACCATAATTAGCATATTAAACATAATAAATGATGGTTGCTATGGCAACTATGAAGATCATTATGATGATCTTGATCATAATTAGCATATCATAAAAATGATGGTTGCCATAGAAATCATGATGCCATTATGATGATTTTGATCATAATTAGCATATTAATCATAATAAATGATGGTTGCTATGGCAACCATGATGATCATTATGATGATTTTGACCATAATTAGCATATAACCATAATAAATGATGGTTGCTATGGCAACTATGATTCTCATTATGATAATTTTGATCATAATTAACATATTAATCATAATAAATTATAGTTGCTATGGCAACTATGATGATCATTATGATGATCTAGATCACAATTAGCATATTAATCATAATAAATGATGGTTGCGATGGCAACTATGAAGAACATTATGATGATCTTGATCATAATTAGCATATTCATAATACTTTATGGTTGCAATGGCAACCATGAGATCATTATGATGATCTTTATCATAATTAGCATATTAATCATAATAAATTATGGTTGCCATTACAACATGATGCTCATTATGATGATCTTGATCATAATTAGCATATTATTCATAATACTTTATGGTTGCAATGGCAACCATGAGCTATAATGATGATTTTGATAATAATTAGCATATTAATCATAACAAATGATGGTTACTATTGCATCCATGATGATCATTATGATGATCTTGATCAGAATTAGCATATCAATCATAATAAATGATTGTTGCCACGGCAATAATGATGCTCATTATGATGATTTTGATCATAATTAGCCTATTAAACGTAATAAATGATGGTTGCTATAGCAACCATGATGCTTATTATGATGATTTTGATCATAATTAGCGTATTAATCATAATAAATGATGGTTACCAAGCAACCATGATGATCATTATGATGATCTTGATCATAATTAGCATATTAATCATATTAAATGATGGTTACTATAGCAACCATGATGATCATTATGATGATTTTGATCATAATTAGCATAATATCAATAATAAATTATGGTTGCTATGGCAACTATGATGATCATTTTGAATGATCTTGATATAATTAGCATATTAATCATAATAAATGATGGTTGCTATGGCAACCATGATGATCATTCTGATGATTTTGACCAAAATTAGCACATTATTCATTATAAATGATGGTTTTCATGGCAACCATGATGATCATTATGATGATCTTGATCATAATAGCATATAGTCATAATAAATGATGGTTGTTATAGCAACCATGATGCTCATTATGATGATTTTTGCTCATGATTAGCATATTAATCATATAAAATCGTTGCTATGGCAACCATGATGACATTATGATGATTTGATCATAATTAGCATGTTAATCATAATAAATCATGGTGCCATGGCAACACTATTGATGATCATTATGATGATCTGATCATAATTAGCATATTAATTATAATAAATGATAGTTGCCATGGCAACATGATGTCATTATGATGATTTGACCATAGTTAGCATATTAATCAAAAAATGATGGTTGTAATGGCAACTATGATGATCATTATGATGACCCTTGATCATATTTAGCATATTATCATATTAAATGATGGTTGCCATGCAATTATGATGCTCATTATGTTTATTTGATCATAATTAGCATATTTTTTATAATAATAATGGTTGCAATAGCAACCATGATGCTCATTACGATGATTTTGATCATATAGCATATTAATCATAAAATGATGGCTATGGCCAACCATGAGTCATTATGATGATATTGACCATAATTAGCATATTAAACATAATAAATGATGGTGCTATGGCAACTATGAAGATCATTATGATTATCTTGATCATAATTAGCATATTAATCATAAAAAATGATGGTTGCCATAACAACCATGATGCTCATTATGATGATTTTTGTCATAATTAGCATATTAATCATAATAAATGATGGTTGCTATGGCAACCATGATGATCATTATGATGATTTTGACCATAATTAGCATATAAACATAATAAATGATGGTTGCTATGGCAACTATGAAGCTCATTATGATACTTTTGATCATAATTAGCATATTAATCATAATAAATGATGGTTGCTATGGCAACTATGATGATCATTATGATGATCTAGATCACAATTAGCATATTAATCATAATAAATTATGGTTGCGATGGCAACTATGAAGATCATTATGATGATCTTGATTAGAATTAGCATATTAATCATACTAATTGATGGTTGCTATGGCAACCATGATGATCATTATGATGATTTTGACTATAATTAGCATATTAATCATAATAAATTATGGTTGCTATGGCAACCATATGCCATTATGATAATTTGATCATACAAATTAATCACAATAAATGATGGTTGCTATGGCAACTTGATGATCATATGATGATTTTGACCTTAGTTAGCATATTACTCATAATAAATGATGGTTGTAATGGCAACTATGATGATCATTATGATGACCTTGATCATAATTAGCATATTAATTATAATAAATCATGGTTGCTATGCAAACTATGATGCTCATTATGTTGATTTTGATCATAATTAGCATAATTTGCAATAAATGATGGTCAATGGCAACCATGATGATCATTATGATCCTTTGATCATATTAGCATATTAATCATAATAAATGATGGTTACCATGGCAACTATGATGATCACTATGATTATCTTGATCATAATTAGCATATTAATCATAATAAAATGATGGTTGCTATGGCAACCATGATGCTCATTATAATGATTTGATCATAATTAGCATATTAATCATAATAAATGATGGTTGCAATGGCAACTATGATGATCATTATGATGATCTTGATCATAATTAGCATATTAATCATAATAAATTATAGTTACCATGGCATCCATGATGATCATTATGATGATTTTGACTATAATTAGCATATTAATCATAATAAATTATGGTTGCCATGGCAAATATGAGATCATTATGATGATCTTGATCATAATTAGCATATTAATCATAATAATGATAGTTGCTATGGCAACCATGATGCTCCTTATGATTATTTTGATCATAATTAGCATATTGATCATAATAATTGATGGTTGCTATGGCAACCATGATGATCATTATGATGATTTTGACCATAATTAGCATATTAATGATAATAAATGATGGTTGCTATGGCAAATATGAAGATCATTATGATGATCTTGATCATAATTAGCATATTAATCATAATAAATGATAGTTGCTATGGCAACCATGATGCTCATTATGATTATTTTGATCATAATTAGCATATTGATCATAATAATTGATGGTTGCTATGGCAACCATGATGATCATTATGATGATTTTGACCATAATTAGCATATTAATCATAATAAATGATGGTTGCTATGGCAACTATGAAGATCATTATGATGATCTTGATCATAATTAGCATATTAATCATAATAAACGATGGTTGCTATGGCAACCATGATGATCATTATGATGATTTTGACCATAATTAGCATATTAATCATATTAAATGATTGTTGCCATAGCAATTATGATGATCATTATGATGATTTTGACCATAGTTAGCATATTAATCATAATAAATGATGGATGTAATGGCAACTATGATGATCATTATGATGACCTTGGTCATATTTACCATATTAATCATAATAAATGATGGTTGCCATAAAACCATGATGCTCATTATGTTTATTTTGATCATAATTGGCATATTATTCATATTAAATGATAGTTGCAATGGCAACCATGATGATCATTATGATGATTTTGATCATAATTAGCATATTAATCATAATAAATGATGGTTTTAAAGGCAACTATGATGATCATTATAATGATCTTGATCATAATTAGCATATTAATCATAATAAATGATGGTTGCCATGGCAACTATGATGATCATTATGATGATTTTGATCATAATTAGCATATTAAATAATAAATGATGGTTGCTATGGCAACTATGATGATCATTATGATGATCGTGATCAAAATTAGCATAATAATCATAATAAATGATGGTTTTCATGGCAACCATGATGCTCATTATGATGATCTTGATCATATTTAGCATAATAATCATAATAAATGATGGTTGCTATGGCAACGATGATGATCATTATGATGATATTGACCATAATTAGCATATTAAACATAATAAATGATGGTTGCTATAGCAACTATGAAGATCATTATGATGATCTTGATCATAATTAGGATATTATTCATAAAAAATGATGGTTGCCATAGCAACTATGATGCTCATTATGATGATTTTAATCATAATTTGCATATTAATCATAATAAATGATGGTTGCTATGGCAACTATGATGCTCATTATGACATTTTTGATCATAATTAGCATATTAATCATAATAAATGATGGTTGCTATAGCAACCATGATGCTCATTATGATGATTTTGATCATAATTAGCATATTAATCATAATAATTGATAGTTGGTATGGCAACCATGATGATCATTTTGATGACTTTGACCATAATTAGCATATTAATCATAATAAATTATGGTTGCTATTGCAACCATGATGCTCATTATGATAAATATGATAATAATTAGCAAACTAATCACAATAAATGATGGTTGCTATGGCAACTATGATGATCATTATGATGATCTAGATCATAATTAGCATATTAATCATAATAAATGATGGTTGCTATATCAACTATGATGATCATTATGATGATCTTGATCATAATTAGCATATTAATCATAATAAATGATAGTTACCATGGCAAACATGGTGATCATTATGATGATTTTGACCATAATTAGCATATTAAAAATAATAAATGATGGTTGCTATGGCAACTATGATGCTCATTATGACATTTTTGATCATAATTAGCATATTAATCATATTAAATGATAATTGCCATTGAAACCATGATGCTCATTATGATGATTTTGATCATAATTAGCATATTAATCATAATAATTGATAGTTGGTATGGCAACCATGATGATTATCATGATGATTTTGACCATAATTAGCATATTAATCATAATAAATTATGGTTGCTATGGCAACCATGATGCTCATTATGATAAATATGATAATAATTAGCAAACTAATCCCAATAAATGATGGTTGCTATGGCAACTATGATGATCATTATGATGATCTAGATCATAATTAGCATATTATTCATAATAAATCATGGTTACCATGGCAACTATGATGATCAATATGATGATCTTGACCATAGTTAGCATATTAATCATAATAAATGATGGTTGCCATAGCAACCATGATGCTCATTATGATGATTTTGATCATAATAAGCATATTAATCATAATAATTGATAGTCGGTATGGCAACCATGATGATCATATTGATGATTTTGACCATAATTAGCATATTAATCATAATAAATGATGGTTGCTATGGCAACCATGATGCTCATTATGACGATTTTGACCATAATTAGCATATTATTCATAATAAATGATGGTTGCTATGGCAACTATGAAGATCATTATGATGATCTTGATCATAATTAGCATATTAACTATAATAAACGATGGTTGCTATGGCAACTATGATGATCATTATGATGATTTTGATCATAAATAGCATATTAATCATAATAAATTTTGGTTGCAATAGCAACTATGATGATCATTATGATGATTTTGTCCATAATTAGCATATTAAAAATAATAAATAATGGTTGCTATGGCAACTATGATGCTCATTCTGACATTTTTGATCATAATTAGCATATTAATCATAATAAATGATGGTTGCAATGGCAACCATGATGATCATTATGATGATTTTGATAATAATTAGCATATTAATCATAATAACTGATGGTTACCATGGCAACTATGATGATCACTATGATTATCTTGATCATAATTAGCATATTAATCATAATAAAATGATGGTTGCTATGACAACCATGATGCTCATTATAATGATTTTGATCATAATTATTATATAATTCATAATAAATTCTGGTTGCTATGGCTACTATGATGATCATTATGATGATCTTGATCATAATTGGCTAATTAATCATAATAAATGATAGTTAAATGGCAACCATGATGATCATTATGATGATTTTGACCATAATTAGCATAATAATCATAATAAATGATGGTTGCCATGGCAAATATGAAGATCATTATGATGATCTTGATCATAATTAGCATTTTAATCATAATAAATGATAGTTGCTATGGCAACCATGATGCTCATTATGATTATTTTGATCATAATTAGCATATTGATAATAATATTTGATGGTTGCTTTGGAGACCATGATGATCATTATGATGATTTGACAATAATTAGCATATTAATCACAATAAATGATCGTTGTTATGGCAACTATGAAGATCATTATGATGATCTTGATCATAATTAGCATATTAATAATAATAATCATCGATGGTTGCTATGGCAACCATGATGATCATTATGATGATTTTGACCATAATTAGCATATTAATCATAATAAATGATGGTTGGCAAGGCAACTATTATGATCATTATGATGATCTTGATCATATTTAGCATATTAATCATAATAAATGATAGTTGCTATGGCAACCATGATGCTCATTATGATTATTTTGATCATAATTAGCATATTGATAATAATATTTGATGGTTGCTTTGGAGACCATGATGATCATTATGATGATTTTGACAATAATTAGCATATTAATCACAATAAATGATCGTTGTTATGGCAACTATGAAGATCATTATGATGATCTTGATCATAATTAGCATATTAATAATAATAATCATCGATGGTTGCTATGGCAACCATGATGATCATTATGATGATTTTGACCATAATTAGCATATTAATCATAAGAAATGATGGTTGGCAAGGTAACTATTATGATCATTATGATGATCTTGATCATATTTAGCTTATTAATCATAATAAACGATGGTTGCTATGGCAACCATGATGATCATTATGATGATATTGACCATAATTAGCATATTAAACATAATAAATGATGGTTGCTATAGCAACTATGAAGATAATTATGATGATCTTGATCATAATTAGCATTTTAATCATAATAATTGATGGTTGGAATGGCAACCATGATGATCATTATGATGATTTTGAACATAATTAGCATATAAACATAATAAATGATGGTTGCTATGGCAACTATGATGCTCATTATAATACTTTTGATCATAATTAGCATATTAATCATAATAATGATGGTTGCTATGGCAACTATGATGATCATTATGATGATCTAGATCACAATTAGCATATTAATCATAATAAATTATGGTTGCGATGGCAACTATGAAGATCATTATGATGATCTTGATCAGAATTAGCATATTAATCATAATAATTGATGGTTGCTATGGCAACCATGATGATCATTATGATGATTTTGACCATAATTAGCATAATAATCTTAATAAATTATGGTTGCCATGGCAACCATGATGCTCATTATGACGATTTTGATCATAATTAGCATATTAATCATAATAATTGATGTTTGCTATGGCAACCATGATGATCATTATGATGATTTTGACCATAATTAGCATATTAATCATAAAAAATTATGGTTACTATGGCAACCATGATGCTCATTATGATAAATTTGATCATAATTAGCAAATTAATCATAATAAATGATGGTTGCTATGGCAACTATGATGATCATTATGATGATTTTGACCTTAGTTAGCATATTACTCATAATAAATGATGGTTGTAATGGCAACTCTGATGATCATTATGATGACCTTGATCATAATTAGCATATTAATTATAATAAATGATGGTTGCTATGCAAACTATGATGCTCATTATGTTGATTTTGATCATAATTAGCATATTAATCATAATAAATGATGGTTGCAATGGCAACCATGATGATCATTATGATCCTTTTGATCATATTTAGCATATTAATCATAATAAATGATGGTTACCATGGCAACTATGATGATTACTATGATTATCTTGATCATAATTAGCATATTATTCATAATAAAATGATGGTTGCTATGGCAACAATGATGCTCATTATAATGATTTTGATCATAAATAGCATATTAATCATAATAAATGATGGTTGCAATGGCAACTATGATGATCATTATGATGATCTTGATCATAATTAGCATATTAATCATAAATAATAGTTACCATGGCAACCATGATGATCATTATTATGATTTTGACTATAATTAGCATATTAATCATAATAAATTATGGTTGCCATGGCAAATATGAAGATCATTATGATGATCTTGATCATAATTAGCATATTAATCATAATAAATGATAGTTGCTATGGCAACCATGATGCTCATTATGATTATTTTGATCATAATTAGCATATTGATTATAATAATTGATGGTTGCTATGGCAACCATGATGATCATTATAATGATTTTGACCATAATTAGCATATTAATCATAATAAATGATGGTTGCTATGGCAAATATGAAGATCATTATGATGATCTTGATCATAATTAGCATATTAATCATAATAAATGATAGTTGCTATGGCAACCATGATGCTCATTATGATTATTTTGATCATAATTAGCATATTGATCATAATAATTGATGGTTGCTATGGCAACCATGATGATCATTATGATGATTTTGACCATAATTAGCATATTATTCATAATAAATGATGGTTGCTATGGCAACTATGAAGATCATTATGATGATCTTGATCATAATTAGCATAATAATCATAATTAACGATGGTTGCTATGGCAACCATGATGATCATTATGATGATTTTGACCATAGTTAGCATATTAATCATAATAAATGATGGATGTAATGGCAACTATGATGATCATTATGATGACCTTGATCATATTTACCATATTAATCATAATAAATGATGGTTGCCATAAAACCATGAAGCTCATTATGTTTATTTTGATCATAATTGGCATATTATTCATAATAAATGATGGTTGCAATGGCAACCATGATTACCATTATGATGATTTTGATCATAATTAGCATATTAATCATAATAAATGATGGTTTTAAAGGCAACTATGATGATCATTATAATGATCTTGATCATAATTAGCATATTAATCATAATAAATGATGGTTGCCATGGCAACTATGATGATCATTATGATGATTTTGATCATAATTAGCATATTAAATAATAAATGATGGTTGCTATAACAACTATGATGATCATTATGATGATCGTGATCATAATTAGCATAATAATCATAAAAAAAAATGATGGT
>NW_021163514.1:0-44787 GCF_004324835.1 Dendronephthya gigantea
GTAGACAGAACCTTTTTGGGAGGGAACAATAACACCTAAACCACCAAGACGTGCTGGTAATGCCATTAAGTTACGAAGGTCGTCGCTGAATACATTTTGCCCTGTAATGGCAGGTAGGAACTTGCATCTTATAACTTCTTCTAGAGGGACTAATAAATGGTCGATATTCGGGGTCGTCCTAGTTAGGTATACCCATTTGCTCTTGATTCCATGAATGAATGCAGCATACGCAGCCTGTGGTTGTGTCGTGGCAATATCAGACAGATGCTCTAGCTCCTTCTTCAATTTAGCTACTTTTTCTGCAACAAAGCTTTCAACAAAGGAACGTGATCCAATTGCTGATCCCAAGTTATTCTTTCCATCGCATGAAATATTCATTAAATCAGTATCATATTTAACATTTACATATAACCCAGTGGCACCAATAGGGCTAGTAACATGCTATGGAAGAAATGTTGCAAACACTTTTTAGAAACAGATTTTAAATGATTTTTCCATAGGTTTTCGCACTTTGTATACATGATAATGTTTGCTTAATTCTACTGTTTCTAAAACTTCAATATATTATATATATATTATTATATATATATATATATATATATATATATATATATATATATATAATATATATATATATATATATATATATATATATATATATATATATATATAAAAAAAAAAATATATATATATATATATATATATATATTTATCACATACTTGTGCCTTTATCAGGGCGATAACAGGGTGACATAAAAACGATATCGTCACTGATATCGCTTTTTGTCACTGATATCGCTTTTTGTGGGTAGCCGCTGCGCATGCGCGGCTAACCACTATGTTGTACACTGAAATTTGTCCGGTTTCTTGTCACGGAAGTGCAATGACGTAGAAAAATTAAACTTAAATAACTTCCGCCACATCTTCCGCTTGAGTCAGGCTGACTAGCTGGGCTTCTTTGGCTCTTCGCCATTTCGCCTATGACCTCGCTTATTGGTGACGACTTACCACGAATGTTCTTTCTACACAGATACATCGCAGGAACACCCCGAATATATAGTAACAAGACGCCTATTCTGGCGGTAACTGCGTCGCGTCAATCGTTGCATGCAACTGTGCCCCATTTCTTGTCAATATTTATTCCTTTAGAAAAATGTTTCTTTCTTAGGGTTACTAGTAAATAGAGCACTTCGTACAGAATATAGGGGTAAAACTGCATTATTCGTGCTAGACAGATATAGCTAACGATATACGTGAATAAGGCTAAGTTTAGAATCATGTACTCTAGGAATCTGTTTGTACTGAAATTCAATAGGATCGGTCTGACCGTTTTTACCCTTGAAAGGAAGGTGCCGTTTGATTGAAAAATGGCATAGAATGGCATACAAGGCTTTCATAGCATACAAGGCTTTCATGATTCATGTGATCGTTGTCTGTAAACCCGTTTTAGTGTAGGTTTACACGATCAGTGTGTGCATATCAAACATCAACATATCAAATATCAAATATCAACAGTATGTAGAGTGGGCATATCAAACAAGACAAGACGAGAATCCAGCATTATGATTACCTGTACGTATTTTTTCGAACGACAGACGTCTAGATTTCCTGCGCTATGGGCCATGCACAGCGACTCGTGTACGTGTTATTTTATATGACGTGTATCGTGCATGCAGTTTCCTGCTTTTGGTTCGCACGACCGGAGTTCGAATCCCGGCGACAACAAACTTTTTCAATTTTTGTTGCAGTAAAATATTTCTTTTGTGGGGGTTGGTTACTAGGCTTAGGTTACTATTTGAAGTGTGTTTAGCACGAAAATATTTCGATACAAAATCAGACGAGTTCAAAATACGAGTTTCTTAGTTGGCCTGCGCGGCCAGGAAGACCGGGTCGAAAACGTAAAAAACACGAAAAAAAAATAAAAAAAACAAAACACCGACGCAATTTTAGACTGCGTTGGCGCAGTGCGCGACGCAGTAATAATATATAGATTGTGTAATAAATCGACTTCGTTATAACTGTATTCAACCAGCTAACTATAGCGCGTTTATTCCATTGTCTATGGCATTAGAACTAAGACTAGAAAATAATATTTTATTGCATCAGTTGATAATTACTCGCAACTATAGAAGCTTTATTGCAGTTAATAATGTTTTACAGGCTACCCACATGTACGCATTGCGTACCTATTTTTGTCACTGATATCGCTTTTTGTCCCGCTGCATTTGCCGCTGTCAGAACAAAGATGGCTGACTCGAGCAGTTCGAGGTTTGTTTCAGTCGATGTCGATTGCTTTATAGAAGAAAAAGAAGTATGTGATAAACAGGTTATCACAATCGGGACGAGGTGATATGAGTTTTATCGCTTTCAGGACGATATCATAAATGTCCCTCGTTCGCTGCGCTCACTCGTGAAATTTATGATATCGTCCCTCAAGCGATAAAACTGATATCACCTCGCCCCTCATGTGATAACCTATACATATATATATTATATAATATATATATATATATATATATATATATATATATATATATATATATATATATATATATATATATAGTACTATAAGGTATCATAAAGTACTACAATTACTTTTATAGTAAATAATCACCAAAACGTTTAGGAGGCCAACACTGCCTTCTTGGTTTAGGCGATAGCTATCCGTTTTGACACGAAACTTCAAAGTCACGACCGCTGGACTCGATTTCTTCAACAACTGTTTCCGAGACAACGTGTCCGCGATGTTTTCTGGACCTGGAAGATACTTAACAGTAAAATCATAATTCTGCAATCTCAGAACCCACCTTTCGACTCGTGCAGAGGGCCTATGGGTTTTGGAATAAATCACTTCTAATGGTTTATGGTCTGTCAAAACCTCAAAGTGAATCCCGAACAAATACGCATGAAAACGCTCACAAGCCCATACTATACTTAATGCTTCTTTCTGCGTCTGAGAATACCGCCTTTCCATGTCAGAAAGAAATCTACTAGCATATGCCACAACCTTCATTACATTTTGTTGCTTTTGCACAAGCACTGCACCAAGACCAACAGGACTAGCATCTGAGATTATCGACGTTTCTGCATCTTTATCAAAAAAAGCCAATGAATCAGCGGTAGACATCGTATTCTTAAGCTCTTGAAACACCTTATTCTGTTCATTTCCACAAACAAAAGGTGTACTTGTCCTGGTTAACTTCCGCAGGGGTTCAGCCGTTATAGCTAAATCTGGAATGAACAGACAACAGAAATTTACCAGGCCAATAAAACTCCGAACTTCAGAGGCTGTTTTCGGCTCCGTAGCATTCACCACAGCCCTGACTTTCTCCTCAGTGAGCCCAATTGTAGTGCATATGCCTTGTCTCTGATACGGATTGATACAGATTGATCTAGTCTTCATAAAATGTTTTATTCTCTGTTTTATTCTTTGTTACAGCATCATCCAGCAAGCCAACAACGCTGCTAATTACGCATGCATATTTATACCTTACAGCCTAATTAAATATTCAATATATATATCACATAGACTACAAGATCTGGAGCTGAACGCCCATGGTCATTTAATTTACTTTATCCTTTTCACAAAGTTCATAATGAAAAACGGTTGTGGTAGGATTCGAACCATCGATTTAACACATCGGAGACCATTGTTTTCGCCACTAGACCACAAGGTCTTGTGCTGAACGGTTATGGTTATTTAATTTACTTTATCCTTTTCACGAAGTTCATAATGAAAAACGGTTATGGTAGGATTCGCACCATCAATTTACCACTTGGAAGACCATCCTCCTCGCCACTCGACTACAAGGTCTTGTGCTGGATGGCCTTGGTTATTTAGTTTTCTTTATCCTTTTACGAAGTTCATAATAAAAAAAGCTTTTGGCAGGATTCGACCCATCAATTTAACACTTGGGAGACCATCGTCTTCGCCACTAGACCGCAAGGTCTTGTGCTGAATGACCCTGGTTATTTAGTCAACCTTATCCTTTCACGAAGTTCATAATAAAAATAGTTTTGGCAGGATTCGAAACATCGATTTAACACTTGGGAGAAAATTGTCTTAGCCACTTGACCACAAGTTCTTTGGGTGAACGGCTATGTTTATTTGATCTACTTTACTGTTTTAACGAAGTTCATAATGAAAAAGGGTTATGGTAGGATTCGAACCATCGATTTACCACTTGGGAGACCATCTCCCTCGCCACTAGACAGCAAGAGCTTGTGCTGAATGGTAATGGTCATTTAATTTATTTTATCCTTTTAACGAAGTTCATAATGAAAACGGTTAAGGTAGGATTCGAACCATAGATTTAACACTTGGGAGACCATCGTCTTCGCCTTATTTAGTTTACTTTATCCTTTCACGAAGCTCATAATAAAAAAATTGTTATAGTAGGATTCGAACCATCGATTTACCACTTCTGAGACCATTGTCCTCGCGACTAGACTGCAAGATCTTTTGCTGGATGGCTATGGTTATTTAGTTTACTTTATCCTTTTACGAAGTTCATAATGAAAACGATTCGAACCATCGATTTAACACTTGGGAGACCATCGTCTTCGCCTCTAGACCGCAAGGATTTGTGCTGAATGACCATGGTTATTTAGTTTACTTTACCCTTTCCACGAAGTTCATAATGAAAAACGGTTATGGTAGGATTAGAACCAACGATTTACCACTTGGGAGACCATTGCACTTGGGAAACATCGATTTAACACTTGGGGGAAAATTTTCTTAGCCACTAGACCACAAGTTCTTCGGGGGAACGGCTATGTTTATTTGATCTACTTTATCGTTTTCACGAAGTTCATAATGAGAAAAGGTTAAGGTAGGGTTCGAACCATCGATTTAACGCTTGGGAGACCATCGTCTTCGCCTCTAGACCGCAAGGTCTTGTGCTGGATGACCATGGTTATTTAGTTTACTTTATCCTTTCACGAAGCTCATAATAAAAAATGGTTATGGTAGGATTCGAACCATCGATTAACCACTTCTGAGACCATTGTCCTCGCCACTAGACTGCAAGATCTTTTGCTGGATGGCCATGGTTATTTAGTTTACTTTATCCTTTCACGAAGTTCATAATGAAAACGATTCGAACCATCGATTTAACACTTGGGAGACCATCGTCTTCGCCTCTAGACCGCAAGGTCTTGTGCTGGATGACCATTGTTATTTAGTTTACTTTACCCTTTCCACGAAGTTCATAATGAAAAACGGTTATGGTAGGATTAGAACCAACGATTTACCACTTAGGAGACCATCGCCCTCGCCACTAGACAGCAAGATCTTGTGCTGAACGGTTATGGTTTTTAATTTACTTTATCCTTTTAACGAAGTTCATAATGAAAACGGTTATGGTAGGATTCGAATTATCGATTTAAGACTTGGGAGACCATCATCTTCGCCTCTAGACTGAAAGTTCTTGTGCTGGATGACCAGTTATTTAGTTTACTTTACCCTTTTACGAAGTTCATAAAAAATGGTTTTGGCAGGATTCGAAACATCGATTTACCACTTAAAGACAGTTGTATTAGCCATTAGACTGCAAGGTCTTTGTGCTGAACGGCGATGGTTATTTAATTTACTTTATTCTTTTCACGAAGTTCATAATGAAAAAGTGGCATGATTCTAACCATCGATTTACTACTTGGGAGACGATTGTCTTCGCCAGTAGGCTGCAAGATCTTTTTGCTGAGCGGTTATGGTTATTTAATTTTCTTTATCCTTTTCACGAAGTTCATAATGAAAAAGTCATGGCAGGATTCTAACCATCGATTTACTACTTGGGAGACGATTGTCTTCGCCAGTAGGCGGCAAGATCTTTTGTTGAGCGGTTATGGTTATTTAATTTGCTTTTTCCTTTTCACGAGGTTCATAATGAAAAAGGTTATTGTAGGATTCGAATCATCGATTTAACACTTGGGAAACAATTGACTTAGCCACTAGAATGCAAGATCTTGTGCTGAACAGCCATGGTTATTTAATTTACTTTATTCCTTTCACGAAGTTCATAATGAAAAACAGTTATGGTAGGATTCGAACCATCGATTTACCACTTGGGAGACCATCCTCCTCGCCACTCGACTACATGGTTATTTACTTTACTTTCTCCTTTTACGAAGTTCATAATAAAAAAAAGAAAGCTTTTGGCAGGATTCGAAATATCGATTTAACACTTGGGAGACCATTGTCTTCGCCACTAGGCCACAAGGTCTTGTGCTGCACGGTTATGGTTATTTAATTTACTTTATCCTTTTCACGAAGTTCATAATAAAAAACGGTTATGGTAGGATTCGTCCCATCGATTTAACACTTGGGAGACCATCGTCTTCACCACTAGACCGCAAGTTCTTGTGCTGGATGACTATGGTTATTTAGTTTACTTTATCCTTTCACGAAGTTCATAATAAAAAATGGTTTTAGCAGGATCCGAAACATCGATTTAACACTTGGGAGAAAATTTTCTTAGTCACTAGACCACAAGTTCTTCGGGAGAACGGCTGTGTTTATTTTATCTACTTTATCGTTTTCAAGAAGTTCAAAATGAAAAACTGTTATCATAGGATTCCAACCATCGATTTAACACTTGGGAGACCATTGTTTTCGCCACTAGACCACAAGGTCTTCTGCTGAACAGTTATGGTTATTTAATTTACTTTATCCTTTTCAGGAAGTTCATAATGAAAACGGTTATGGTAGGATTTGAACCATCGATTTAACACTTGGGAGACCATCGTCTTCGCCACTAGACCACAAGGTCTTGTGCTGGATGGCTATGGTTATTTAGTTTACTTTACCCTTTCCACGAAGTTCATAATGAAAAACGGTTATGGTAGGATTCGAACCATCGATTTACCACTTATGAGACCATTGTCCTCGCCACTAGACGCAAGATCTTGTGCGAATGACCATGGTTATTTAATCTACTTTATTCTTTTCACGAAGTTCATAATGAAAAAGGTCATGGCACGATTCGAACCATCGATTTAACACTTGGGAGAAAATCGTCTTCGCCACTAGACCGCAAGGTCTTGTGCTGAATGACCTTGGTTATTTAGTCTACTTTATCCTTTCACGAAGTTCATAACAAAAAAAAAATTTGGCAGGATTCGAAACATCGATTTAACACTTGGGAGAAAATTGTCTTAGCCACTTGACCACAAGTTCTTTGGGTGAAAAGCTATGTTTATTTGATCTACTTTACTGTTTTAACGAAGTTCATAATGAAAAAGGGTTATGGTAGGATTCGAACCATCGATTTACCACTTGGGAGACCATCTCCCTCGCCACTAGACAGCAAGAGCTTGTGCTGAATGGTAATGGTCATTTAATTTATTTTATCCTTTTAACGAAGTTCATAATGAAAACGGTTAAGGTAGGATTCGAACCATAGATTTAACACTTGGGAGACCATCGTCTTCGCCTCTAGACTGCAAGGTCTTGTGCTGGATGACCATGGTTATTTAGTTTACTTTATCCTTTCACGAAGTTCATAATAAAAAATGGTTTTGGCAGGATCCGAAACATCGATTTAACACTTGGGGGAAAATTTTCTTAGCTACTAGACCACAAGTTCTTCGGGGGAACGGCTATGTTTATTTGATCTACTTTATCGTTTTCACGAAGTTCATAATGAGAAAAGGTTAAGAAAGGATTCGAACCATCGATTTAACACTTGGGAGACCATCGTCTTCGCCTCTAGACCGCAAGGTCTTGTGCTGGATGACCATGGTTATTTAGTTTACTTTATCCTTTCACGAAGCTCATAATATAAATTGGTTATGGTAGGATTCGAACCATCGATTTACCACTTCTGAGAACATTGTCCTTGCCACTAGACTGCAAAATCTTTTGCTGGATAGCCATGGTTATTTAGTTTACTTTATCCTTTTACGAAGTTCATAATGAAAACGGTTATGGTACGATTCGAACCATCGATTTAACACTTGGGAGACCATCGTCTTCGCCTCTAGACCGCTAGGTCTTGTGCTGGATGACCATGGTTATTTAGTTTACTTTACCCTTTCCACGAAGTTCATAATGAAAAACGGTTATGGTAGGATTCGAACCATCGATTTACCACTTGGGAGACCATCGCCCTCGCCACTAGACAGCAAGATCTTGTGCTGAACGGTTATGGTTATTTAATTTACTTTATCCTTTTAACGAAGTTCATAATGAAAACGGTTATGGTAGGATTCGAACCATCGATTTAAGACTTGGGAGACCATCATCTTCGCCTCTAGACTGCAAGGTCTTGTGCTGGATGACCATGGTTATTTAGTTTACTTTATCCTTTCACAAAGTTCATAATAAAAAATGGTTTTGGTAGGATCCGAAACATCGATTTAACACTTGGGGGAAAATTTTCTTAGCTACTAGACCACAAGTTCTTCGGGGGAACGGCTATGTTTATTTGATCTACTTTATCGTTTTCACGAAGTTCATAATGAGAAAAGGTTAAGAAAGGATTCGAACTATCGATTTAACACTTTGGAGACCATCGTCTTCGCCTCTAGACAGCAAGGTCTTGTGCTGGATGACCATGGTTATTTAGTTTACTTTATCCTTTCACGAAGCTCATAATAAAAATTGGTTATGGTAGGATTCGAACCATCGATTTACCACTTCTGAGACCATTGTCCTTGCCACTAGACTGCAAAATCTTTTGCTGGATAGCCATGGTTATTTAGTTTACTTTATCCTTTTACGAAGTTCATAATGAAAACGGTTATGGTACGATTCGAACCATCGATTTAACACTTGGGAGACCATCGTCTTCGCCTCTAGACCGCAAGGTCTTGTGCTGGATGACCATGGTTATTTAGTTTACTTTACCCTTTCCACGAAGTTCATAATGAAAAACGGTTATGGTAGGATTCGAACCATCGATTTACCACTTGGGAGACCATCGCCCTCGCCACTAGACAGCAAGATCTTGTGCTGAACGGTTATGGTTATTTAATTTACTTTATCCTTTTAACGAAGTTCATAATGAAACGGTTATGGTAGGATTCGAACCATCGATTTAAGACTTGAGAGACCATCATCTTCGCCTCTAGACTGCAAGGTCTTGTGCTGGATGACCATGGTTATTTAGTTTACTTTATCCTTTCACGAAGTCATAATAAAAAATGGTTTTGGCAGGATCCGAAACATCGATTTAACACTTGGGAAAAAATTTTCTTAGCTACTAGACCACAAGTTCCTCGGGGGAACGGCTATGTTTATTTGATCTACTTTATCGTTTTCACGAAGTTCATAATGAGAAAAGGTTAAGGTAGGGTTCGAACCATCGATTTAACACTTGGGAGACCATTGTTTTCGCCACTAGACCACCAGATCTTGTGCTGGATGACCATGGTTATTTAGTTTACTTTATCCTTTCACGAAGTTCAAAAAATGGTTTTGGCAGGATCCGAAACATCGATTTAACACTTGGGAGAAATTTTCTTAGTCACTAGACCACAAGTTCTTCGGGAGAACGGCTATGTTTTTTATCTACTTTATCGTTTTCAAGAAGTTCATAATGAAAAACTGTTATCGTAGGACTCAAACCATCGATTTAACACTTGGGAGACCATTGTTTTCGCCACTAGACCACAAGGTCTTCTGCTGAACAGTTATGGTTATTTAATTTACTTTATCCTTTTCAGGAAGTTCATAATGAAAACGGTTATGGTAGGATTTGAACCATCGATTTAACACTTGTGAGACCATCGTCTTCGCCACTAGACCACAAGGTCTTGTGCTGGATGGCTATGGTTATTTAGTTTACTTTACGCTTTCCACGAAGTTCATAATGAAAAACGGTTATGGTAGGATTCGAACCATCGATTACCACTTATGAGACCATTGTCCTCGCCACTAAACGCAAGATCTTGTGCTGAATGGCCATGGATCTACTTTATTCTTTTCACGAAGTTCATAATGAAAAGGTCATGGCACGATTCGAACCATCGTTTTAACACTTGGGAGAAAATCATCTTCGCCACTAGCACAAGGTCTTGTGCTGGATGACCCTAGTTATTCAGTCTACTTTATCCTTTCATGAAGTTCAAATGTTTTAGCAGGATTCGAACATCGATTTACCACTTAAGAGACAGTTGTCTTAACCATTAGACTGCAAGGTCTTGTGCTGAACGGTCATGGTTATTTAACTTACTTTATTCTTTTCACAAAGTTCATTAATGAAAAAGGTCATGGCAGGAATCTAACCATCGATTTACTATTTGGGAGACGATTGTCTTCGGCACTAGACTGCAAGTTCTTGTGCTGAACGGTTATGGTTATTTAATTTATTTATCCTTTTCACGAAGTTCATAATGAAAACGGTTATGGTAGGATTCGAGCCATTGATTTAACACTTGGGAGACCATCGTCTTCGCCACTAGACCACAAGGTCTTGTACTTGATGGCTATGGTAATTTAGTTTACTTTACCCTTTTACGAAGTTCATAATAAAAAATGGTTTTGGCAGGATTCGAAACATCGATTTACCACTTAAAAGACAGTTGTATTAGCCATTAGACTGCAAGGTCTTCTGCTGAATGGCCATGGTTATTTAGTTTACTTTATTCTTTTCACGAAGTTCATAATGAAGAAGGTCATGTCAGGATTCGAACCATCGATTTAGCACTTGGGAGACAAGTGTCTTAGCCACTAGACTACAAGATCTTGTGCTGAATGGCCATGGTTATTTAATCTACTTTATTCTTTTCACGAAGTTCATAATGAAAAAGGTCATGGCACGATTCGAACCATCGATTTACCACTTGGGAGACAATTGTCTTACCCACTAGATTGCAAGATCTTGTGCTGAACGGCCATGGTTATTTAACTTACTTTATTCTTTTCACGAAGTTCATAATGAAAAACGGTTATGGTAGGATTCGAACCATCGATTTGACACTTGGGAGACCATCGTCTTCGCCACTAGACCACAAGGTCTTGTGCTGGTTGACCCTGGTTATTTAGTCTACTTTATCCTTTCACGAAGTTCATAATAAAAAATAGTTTTGGCGGGATTCGAAACATCGATTTAACACTTGGGAGAAAATTGTCTTTGCCACAAGACCACAAGTTCTTCGGGTGAACGGCTATGTTTATTTGATCTATTTTACCGTTCTCACGAAGTTCATAATGTAAAACGGTTATAATAGGATTCGAAGCATCGATTTACTACTTATGAGACCATTGTCCTCGCCACTAGACGCAAGATCTTGTGCTGGATGGCCATGGTTTTAGTTTACTTTATCCTTTTACGAAGTTTATAATGAAAACGGTTATGGTAGGATTCGAACCATCGATTTAACACTTGGGAGACCATCGTCTTTGTTACTAGACCGCAAGGTCTTGTGCTGGATGACCCTGGTTATTTAGTCTACTTTATCCTTTCACGAAGTTCATAATAAAAAATAGTTTTGGCGGGATTCGAAACATCGATTTAACACTTGGCAGAAAATTGTCTTTGCCACAAGACCACAAGTTCATCGGGTGAACGGCTATGTTTATTTGATCTATTTTACCGTTCTTACGAAGTTCATAATGAAAACCGGTTATGGTAGGATTCGAACCATCGATTTACCACTTATGAGACCATTTTCCTCGCCACTAGACGCAAGATCTTGTGCTGGATGGTCATGGTTATTTAGTTTTACTTATCCTTTTACGAAGTTTATAATGAAAACGGTTATGGTAGGATTCGAACCATCGATTTAACACTTGGGAGACCATCGTCTTCGCCACTAGACCGCAAGGTCTTGTGCTGGATGACCCTGGTTATTTAGTCTACTTTATCCTTTCACGAAGTTCATAATAAAAAATAGTTTTGGCAGGATTCGAAACATCGGTTTTAACACTTGGGAAAAAATTGTTTTAGCCACTTGACCACAAGTTCTTTGGGTGAACGGCTATGTTTATTTCATCTACTTTACTGTTTTAACGAAGTTCATAATGAAAAAGGGTTATGGTAGGATTCGAACCATCGATTTACCACTTGGGAGACCATCTCCCTCACCACTAGACAGCAACATCTTGTGCTGAACGGTTATGGTTATTTAATTTACTTTATCCTTTAACAAAGTTCATAATGAAAACGGTTATGGTAGGATTCGAACCATCGATTTAAGACTTGGGAGACCATCATCTTCGCTCTAGACTGCAAGGTCTTGTGCTGGATGACCATGGTTATTTAGTTTACTTTATCCTTTCACGAAGTTCATAATAAAAAATGGTTTTGGCAGGATCCGAAACATCGATTTAACACTTGGGGGAAAATTTTCTTAGCCACTAGACCACAAGTTCTTCGGGGGGAACGGCTATGTTTATTTGATCTACTTTATCGTTTTCACGAAGTTCATAATGAGAAAAGGTTAAGGTAGGGTTCGAACCATCGATTTAACACTTGGGAGACCATCGTCTTCGCCTCTAGACCGCAAGGTCTTGTGCTGGATGACCATGGTTATTTAGTTTACTTTATCCTTTCACGAAGCTCATAATAAAAAATGGTTATGGTAGGATTCGAACTATCGATTTACCACTTCTGACACCATTGTCCTCGCCACTAGACTGCAAGATCTTTTGCTGGATTGCCATGGTTATTTAGTTTATTTTATCCTTTTACGAAGTTCATAATGAAAACGGTTATGGTACGATTCGAACCATCGATTTAACACTTGGGAAACCATCGTCTTCGCCTCTAGACCGCAAGGTCTTGTGCTGGATGACCATGGTTATTTAGTTTACTTTACCCTTTCCACGAAGTTCATAATGAAAAACGGTTATGGTAGGATTCGAACCATCGATTTACCACTTGGGAGACCATCGCCCTCGCCACTAGACAGCAAGATCTTGTGCTGAACGGTTATGGTTATTTAATTTACTTTATCCTTTTAACGAAGTTCTTAATGAAAACGGTTATGGTAGGATTCGAACCATATATTTAAGACTTTGGAGACCATCATCTTCGCCTCTAGACTGCAAGGTCTTGTGCTGGATGACCATGGTTATTTAGTTTACTTTATCCTTTCACGAAGTTCATAATAAAAAATGGTTTTGGCAGGATCCAAAACATCGATTTAACACTTGGGGGAAAATTTTCTTAGCCACAAGACCACAAGTTCTTCGGGGGAACGGCTATGTTTATTTGATCTACTTTATCGTTTTCACGAAGTTCATAATAAGAAAAGGTTAAGGTAGGGTTCGAACCATCGATTTAACACTTGGGAGACCATTGTTTTCGCCACTAGACCACTATATCTTGTGCTGGCTGACCCTGGTTATTTAGTCTACTTTATCCTTTCACGAAGTTCATAATAAAAAATAGTTTTGGCGGGATTCAAAACATCGATTTAACACTTGGGAGAAAATTGTCTTTGCCACAAGACCACAAGTTCTTCGGGTAAACGGCTATGTTTATTTGATCTACTTTATCGTTTTCAAGAAGTTCATAATGAAAAACTGTTATCGTAGGATTCGAACCATCGATTTAACACTTGGGAGACCATTGTTTTCGCCACTAGACCACAAGGTCTTCTGCTGAAGAGTAATGGTTATTTAATTTACTTTATCCTTTTCAGGAAGTTCATAATGAAAACGGTTATGGTAGGATTTGAACTATCGATTTAACACTTGGGAGACCATCGTCTTCGTCACTAGACCACAAGGTCTTGTGCTGGATGGCTATGGTTATTTAGTTTACTTTACCCTTTCCACGAAGTTCATAATGAAAACGGTTATGGTACGATTCGAACCATCGATTTAACACTTCGGAGACTATTGTTTTCGCCACTAGACCACTATATCTTGTGCTGGCTGACCCTGGTTATTTAGTCTACTTTATCCTTTCACGAAGTTCATAATAAAAAATAGTTTTGGCGGGATTCAAAACATCGATTTAACACTTGGGAGAAAATTGTCTTTGCCACAAGACCACAAGTTCTTCGGGTAAACGGCTATGTTTATTTGATCTACTTTATCGTTTTCAAGAAGTTCATAATGAAAAACTGTTATCGTAGGATTCAAAACATCGATTTAACACTTGGGAGAAAATTGTCTTTGCCACAAGACCACAAGTTCTTCGGGTAAACGGCTATGTTTATTTGATCTATTTTACCGTTCTCACGAAGTTCATAATGAAAAACGGTTATGGTAGGATTCGAACCATCGATTTGCCACTTATGAGACCATTGTCCTCGCCACTAGACGCAAGATCTTGTGCTGGATGGCCATGGTTATTTAGTTTACTTTATCCTTTTACGAAGTTCATAATGAAAACGGTTATGGTACGATTCGAACCATCGATTTAACACTTCGGAGACCATCGTCTTTGCCACTAGACCGCAAGGTCTTGTGCTGGATGACCATGGTTATTTAGTCTACTTTATCCTTTCACGAAGTTCATAATAAAAATAGTTTTAGCAGGATTCGAAACATCGATTTACCACTTAAGAGACAGTTGTCTTAACCATTAGACTGCAAGGTCTTGTGCTGAACGGTTATGGTTATTTAATTTATTTATCCTTTTCACGAAGTTCATAATGAAAACGGTTATGGTAGGATTCGAGCCATATTTAACACTTGGGAGACCATCGTCTTCGCCACTAGACCACAAGGTCTTGTACTTGACGGCTATGGTATTTAGTTTACTTTACCCTTTACGAAGTTCATAATAAAAAATGGTTTTGGCAGGATTCGAAACATCGATTTACCACTTAAAGACAGTTGTATTAGCCATTAGACTGCAAGGTCTTGTGCTGAACGGCGATGGTTATTTAATTTACTTTATTCTTTCACGAAGTTCATAATGAAAAAGTCATGGCAGGATTCTAACCATCGATTTACTACTTGGGAGACGATTGTCTTCGCCAGTAGGCGCAAGATCTTTTGCTGAGCGGTTATGGTTATTTAATTTGCTTTATCCTTTTCACGAAGTTCATAATGAAAAGGTTATGGTAGGATTCGAATCATCGATTTAACACTTAGGAGACCATTGACTTAGCCACTAGATGCAAGATCTTGTGCTAACAGCCATGGTTATTTAATTTACTTTTTCCTTTCACGAAGTTCATAATGAAAACAGTTATGGTAGGATTCGAACCATCGATTTACCATTTGGGAGACATCTCTCGCCCTCGACTACAAGGTCTTGTGCTGGATGGCCATGGTTATTTAGTTTACTTTTCCTTTTACGAAGTTCATAATAAAGAAGAAGCTTTTGGCAGGATTCGAAACATCGATTTAACACTTGGAGACCATTGTCTTGGCCACTAGTAACAAAGTCTTGTGCTGCACGGTTATGGTTATTTAATTTACTTTATCCTTTTCACGAAGTTCATAATGAAAAACGGTTATGGTAGGATCCCATCGATTTAACACTTGGGAGACCATCGTCTTCACCACTAGACCGCAAGGTCTTGTGCTGGATGACCATGGTTATTTAGTTTACTTTATCCTTTCACGAATTCATGATAAAAAATGGTTTTGGCAGGATCGAAACATCGATTTAACACTTGGGAGAATTTCTTAGTCACTAGACCACAAGTTCTTGCGGTGAACGGCTATGTTTATTTGATCTATTTTACCGTTCTTACGAAGTTCATATGAAAAACGGTTATGGTAGGATTCGAACCATCGATTTACCACTTATGACCATTGTCCTCGCCACTAGACGCAAGATCTTGTGCTGGATGGCCATGGTTATTTAGTTTACTTTATCCTTTTACGAAGTTCATAATGAAAACGGTTATGGTACGATTCGAACCATCGATTTAACACTTGGGAGACCATCGTCTTCGCCTCTAGACCGCAAGGTCTTGTGCTAGATGACCATGGTTATTTAGTTTACTTTACCCTTTCCACGAAGTTCATAATGAAAAACGGTTATGGTAGGATTCGAACCATCGATTTACCACTTGGGAGACCATCGCCCTCGCCACTAGACAGCAAGATCTTGTGCTGAACGGTTATGGTTATTTATTTACTTTATCCTTTTAACGAAGTTCATAATGAAAACGGTTATGGTAGGATTCGAACCATCGATTTAACACTTGGGAGACCATCGTCTTCGCCACTAGACCGCAAGGTCTTGTGCTGGATGACCCTGGTTATTTAGTCTACTTTATCCTTTCACGAAGTTCATCATAAAAAATATTTTGGCGGGATTCGAAACATCGATTTAACACTTGGGAGAAAATTGTCTTTGCCACAAGACCACAAGTTCTTCGGGTGAACGGCTATGTTTATTTGATCTATTTTACCGTTCTTACGAAGTTCATAATGAAAAACGGTTATGGTAGGATTCGAACAATCGATTTAACTCTTGGAGAAAATCGTCTTCGCCACTAGGCCACAAGGTCTTGTGCTGCACGGTTATGGTTATTTAATTTACTTTATCCTTTTCACGAAGTTCATAATGAAAAACGGTTATGGTAGGATTCGTCCCATCGATTTAACACTTGGGAGACCATCGTCTTCGCTACTAGACCGTAAGGTCTTGTGCTGGATGACCCTGGTTATTTAGTCTGCTTTATCCTTTCACGAAGTTCATAATAAAAAATAGTTTTGGCAGGATTCAAAACATCGATTTAACATGCACTTGGGAGAAAATTGTCTTAGCCACCAGACCACGAGTTCTTTGCGTGAACGGCTATGTTTATTTGATCTACTTTATCGCTTTCACGAAATTCATAATGAAAAAAGTTATGGTAGGATTCGAACAATCGATTTAACAGTTGGGAGACTATCGCCTTCGCCACTAGACCAAAAGGTCTTGTGCTGGATGGCTATGGTTATTTAGTTTACCTTACTATTTGTACGAAGTTCATAATTAAAAACGGTTGTGGTAGGTTTCGAATTATCGATTTACCACTTCTGAGACCATTGTCCTCGCCACTAGACTGCAAGATCTTGTGCTGGATGGCCATGGTTATTTAGTTTACTTTATCCTTTTACGAAGTTCACAATAAAAAATAGTTTTGGCAGGATTCCAAACATCGATTTAAAACTTTGGAGAAAATTGTCTTGGCCACTAGACCACAAGTTCTTCGGGGAACGGCTATGTTTATTTGATCTACTTTATCGTTTTCACGAAGATCATAATGAAAAAACGGTTATATTAGGATTCGAACCATCGATTTAACACATGGGAGACCATCGTCTTCGCCACTAGACCAAAAGGTCTTGTGCTGGATGCCCATGGTTATTTAGTTTACTTCATTCTTTTCATGAAGTTCATAATGAAAAATGGTTTTGGCAGGATTCGAAACATCGATTTACTACTTAGGAGACAGTTGTCTTAGCCACTAGTCTGCAAGGTCTTGTGCTGAACGGCCATGGTTATTTAGTTTACTTTATTCTTTTCACGAAGTTCATAATGAAAAAAGGTCATGGCAGGATTCGAACCATCGATTTAACACTTGGGAGACAATTGCATTAGCCACTAGACTACAAGATCTTATGGGAATGGCCATGGTTATTTAATTACTGTATTTCTTTTGACGAAGTTTATAATGAAAATCGGTTATGGTAGGATTCGAACCATCGATTTACCGCATGGGAGAAAATTGTCTTCTCCAATCGACTACAAGTACTTGTGCTGAACGGCCATGTTCATTTAATTTACTTTTCCTTTTCACAGATTTATAATGAAACACGGTTATGGTAGGATTCGAGCAATCGATTTGCCACTTGGGAGACCATTTCAGTTTGACAACCTTCAATCCAGCTGTTTTTGTAGCATTCTAGTAAAATTTTGTATGTTCCTTCACAGGCAGCTAGTGATCTAGAATAAAAATAACCAATGATTCAATATTTTGTCCACCACCACCCAAGGTGTGTGTACATAGCTTTTACTAGTAAACAACTCTAATATGTCTTTCCCTGAACAAGTAAAGTTGTCGGGTTTAAATAAATAACACACTTACAATGATTTCACAACTTCTTCTTCTTCTCGTTCCCGTTTGCTTCTATCCGATTCGTTAAACAAGTTTTTAAAGAAATTCTCTAAAGCTGATAACGTGATGTTATCATTGAATCACCATCTTTTGGTGTATGGAAATGAATATTGTGTTTTCGTACTGCTTAATTCACGACCAATATGTCGGTTGGTCGGCAGCTCTATATATTTTTTATGATATTTATTTCATCTAACGAGTTTCGTACATCTCGACCAATTAATATGGCATTTAAGAGTACTAATTGCACGGATTTGGATGGATTGGCTGCGGATGGCATAACCTTGAGTATTTGTGGAGATATTGCTTTTCGATGTCGGGTCAACATACAACGAGTTGGTTTTGAATCTAAATACAAAGTCTCATTTGCGATTGCTAAAGAAACGAAACATGGATTTGTTAGTCTAGTCCTGTGTACGAAGCCTTCAAGCAGGATCTAACAATGTGTGTGGATGTTTCGCCTAATCCTGGTCCTCAACTTTTGATAATAATCAGTCGGATGAGATGTCTGAACATCGAAAGCAGTTACGTTTGATGAACACGTTTCGACCCGCTAATAATCCTGAGGAGCTTAGTTCAATGCTTGGGCAGTTGAATCTACAGAAAGGTTGGTTGTTCCATATGACCTATAGGAATATTTGCTATAATACCTACTTCGCAAACACCACCGCCACACTATACAATCACTATCATCCTGCAAATCATCAGGAAGCTATCCCTGTTAGAATCACGGACCGTGTCCCAAAGCCTGTAAATATATATGGCAGAAATTATATTAAGAGAATCAATCTCATCAATATTCCTTTATCAGGCATTGCCAACACTCCTGTACAGCTGTTACTCAGCTTTGTTCTTTTGGTCTTCTCAACTGACGGTCTATTCGGAACAAAGCGAATTTAGTCAAAGACTATGTGGTTGAGAATGAATTTGATATATTTGCGATTACAGAAACCTGGCTTCACCCTGACAAATTTGATCATATATCTTTTGGGAATTTCACCCCGAAGGGCTACTCCTTTAACAATATCTCGAGACAACAAGGTAGAGGGGGAGGCATTGGTATACTATACAACAACACTTTAAAAGTCAAGCTGGACTCGGCGAAAATGTTCTCACATATTAAGTCTTTCGAAGTGATGGGTATGCAAATCAATGTGTCATCTCAAATTCTAAATATAATCGTATTATATCGACCTCCATGTAGACGATAAGTCGGAATTAACAACAAAAAAAATTCTCAATCTTGTTGATTCTTTTAATCTAGAACAACGTGTACAACAACCAACACACTTTGCTGGTCACACGTTAGACCTTATCTTGTCTCGCCATGAGGAAAATATTGTTCAATCTATTGACGTTCATGATCCATCTATATCTGACCATTACACGGTTACATATGAACTCAATTTTAAAAAACCATTGTTTCAGAGAAGGGTCGTGGAGTCACGTAAAATTAAAGCAATCAATATGGACTCGTTCCTTAATGAAATTAGGCTATCTCCGATTAACACTGGGAACACGGCTGATATAAGTGCGAAAGTCAACCAATACAACTCGGAGCTGCCCAAAATTCTGGATCATCATGCACCACTTATTTCCAGAGAGATAATTATTCGTCCAGCTGCACCTTGGTACACTGAACAAATTAAAAACGAAAAACGTATCAGAAGGAAACTCGAGCGGGTATGGCGTAAGTCAAGACAATCCTGTGATCGTCTAAAATACAGTCAGCAATGTCGCCGTGTCAGTGAGCTATTATAGGAAAGTCGTACTCGTTATTATTCTGAAATTGTTAGAGATAATGGGAGTGACCAAAAGAAATTATTTAAAACCGTTGGAAAGTTACTACATTATACCCCTGATTCTCAATATCCTGTGTGCCAATCTGATGAGAATCTAGCTAACAATTTTATGACTTTCTTTGAGGACAAAATTAATAAAATATATGAAGATCTAACGGAATCCACTTAGCTAAATAAAATGTCGTTGTTTGCAGCTAAATGAAATGTCGTTGTTTGCAGTAATCTCAGTTATTCTCCTGGTTTCTCATCGTTCCCAGTCTCTTATCCTTACTGCGAAAACTGGTTTGAAAATATTAAAGATTTGGTGGAGAAATACTTCAAGTGTGTGGTCTTCTTTTTTCTTTATATTTTGTTATGTAAAAATGTAATATTTTGGTATGTTGATTTTTGTTTAAGTTCGTGATGTATTTCTATGTAGCCTCAGTCTTATCCTAATGGGAATTTTTTTTTAGATGTGAAGAGAGGACGGCCAACCGAATTAAAGCTCTAAATGTGCTTTGTAACATATTAGGAACGTTATCTCCACTATATGAGGTATAAAATTTTAGTACTTTGAATAAATTTTAGTCCATTTTTCTAGACATTAGCGATATTATGAATCTTTTTCTAGTTTTATAACTCCTTGTTTTTTACAGGAAGAAATACTTGAGAATTCAGTGTTGCCACATTTAGACCACATTGTCAAAGATCGGGATATTTCTGTGCGGATCCGAGCTGTCCAGCTTCTGGTCGATGTTATTGAATCCTCTGATTCACCGAAAGTTTGCGATGTTTTGCATATAATCGAGAAGGTACTCAATACAATCATTTTCAGACGGTTTCATTTCTCCACTCCAATTTCCCTCTTCATTCGTGATGAGCTGATACTGTACTTCAATAGAAAACTCTTTCTTATCAGTGAAAGCTTCCTGACCTGAACCTAACTATATATCCGCAAATTGGATCGTTTTACACGGGGGTCGTGAATGCAAACGCATCAGTGAAGTAAAAGGATATATATTTCATTTATCAATTCCAGATTGCCACTGTCCAGTTGATCCTCTCAAACGATACGTTAAGCCGTCATGTAAAGAACATGTAAGGTAATTATAGAGACTGCAAGGTATATGTAGGAACATCTAGAGACATAAAATTACATCTAATCACTGTAATTTGTCTTTGTTGCTGCAGCCTCAGGATGAAACAGCATAGAAAGACATCAAGAGGCTGTATTAGGATTAGTACGCTTGTTCAAGGTAATGAAGGACATGCAGAGATTGTCCACACATATTCGTTCATTGTGATGAAGTTATTTTCGTGAACAAAAATAAGTGTAATTTAATGCCACACTTGCTTCTCTTTCAGTAATTTCATTCTATTTTTGCAGATGAAATTGTTTCGTAAACCTCAAGAACGAGCCGAACGAATATTCAATATATTAGTGTACCACATAAAAACTCATTATGACAATGGCTATCGGACGTATAGTGCATCGGAAATACGGCTTTCGGTAAGGCAAATTCAATTCTATTTCTCGCGATTTTTCTATGATGTCTCACATTGTGTTTTCTTAAAGATTCTTCAATGTTTCCTCAGTCTGCGAGCTGACAACGTCTAGGCCTTGTGCAAGACAAAAGTAGAAAAGTTTAATTCACTTCGTATTTTGTTTGTTCTGAAAGAAAATGTTGGTTAATGACGATAGTGCCACGTATGTCAGGTATTCTGCTTCCAAAATTCCTTTTCTTGTTTGCGTAATACATTCTCATTTTTGTTTTAGTTCTGCAGAAGATAAGACAAACGGGATTGTTTCACTGCCTTACAGCGAGGCGATGAATGTTATTCTTGTGTGCTTACAACAGGTAAACTTTTCTATCATAATATATCATCTGGCATTAAGTTTCGATTGAAGTTCAACTTTCTTCATTTTCTAGGAATTGGAATGGGAGGTGTTGGATGTTCTTCTGAGGAACTTTCCAGAGGCACTGCAAGATAAAAACTTGATACTTTCTGGAAAGCAATATTTACGTTCAATATCTACAGTCTTCTCTAAAATGGGAAGGGAAGTGAAGTTGTGTTCTTTTCACACCAAAATCATGAACTAAAAATTTTACTTTGCATTCAGGTTTCAAATTACGATTTTCTTCCTGGATTATTTCGTGTTCCTAACGATATGCGCCGACCTCATTTGTACGCTAGTTTTCCAGTACGGTTCTTATCAATCAGTTTTTTGCATATATCATAATATCTTACCATAATTATACCAAAACCATACCATACCATAACCATACCATATCATATAATCATATCATATAATCATATCATATAATCATATCATAATCATAATATAATCATATCATACCATAACTAACCATAACTAAATCATACCATACGATAACCATATCTTACCATAATAATATCACACCATACCATACCATAACGAAATCATACCATACCATAACCATGCATATCATACCATAATTATATCACACCATACTAATGATTTAATTGGATATTTTATTGTAACACGTGCAGGTATTAACGGAGCTGTGTACGTACCACATTTTTATTGGTCAAGATGAACAGGTAAGAATCTGCGTGACTTTATTTCAGCGGTTGTCTGTTCTTGCTTAAACGTTGTTGTATATTTCGTCTAGTGTTGTCTGATGCGTACTTGGTTGCTCATTTCGCGACGTTAAGCGTATCTTGTCTCACCGTATGTATGTTAGAAATGCCTTCAGTTATGGCAAGGTATGGCTACTTAAAATAGTCTGGAATTTGACACGTTTTTTATGTCCATTAGCACTTTGTAAGAATGAAGTTGATTTAAGTAGTTGCAGCGTTTTAGAAGTTTTTACTTTCGAGATATTTGAAATCGTGCCTTGATAATGTGCTCAGTGAATTTACAGAAACGTTTTTCAATAAACTCCAGCCTAAACGTAACGTCTCTTGTATGCGAGATACTCCTTCACAAGATTATTTGGGTAATAATTTCTAAATTTTCTGTCCTTAGGCTGCTCCCAACATATCTGGAAAAGTTTACTAAACTTTCGCCAACGCCTCAAGTTGTCATACCACTGTTAGAATTTCTCTCTGGTATGTTTCTTGAAGTTACGTAAATTAAGAAATCTTTTATGAAATATCAATGTACCCCCTAAGGAGAGCTAGGTTGTATAAACACTCAATCGTATTCGACGAAAAGTTGCTAACATTCTTTTAAAACGTTTAAATAGCATTGTCAAAGCTTCGTATTAGTACAAAACTTCACAGCGATCCATTTGAAACAAGTCATTGGAATATGTTTGCCTCACACAGCATCATCGAGGTTTGTTTAACGCGATAACATCTCAAACTTTTTATTATTGGCTTTGTGAAATTGAATAAAATATAAACGAACTGATATGTTTCACCTTAGATACTCTCAATACACGGTAACTCTTGCTGATAATGTCATTTCATCCTGGTTTGTCAACTGTCCACTGTTGTTAAGAAAACAATTCGTGCCATTGATTACAAAAGTAAGTCCACATGTCATTCTATGGCCACGGAGATTGCTTGCTAAATTTTCAATAGATATTAAGAAGTGGTGTTTAAACTTTATACAGCTTAGGCAGTGTTGTTACATAAACTTGTCCATTTCATGTTACATAATTTTGCTTATATGCAAGCTCGTTTTCAATCATTTGTCCTTGTATTCCTTTAGAGTCTTAACAACGCAGATATATCTTCAGATGCTGCAAACCCATACCCTTAGTCACTAATCCCCCCACCAAATTCCATTCACTCCCAAACCCTTGAGAAATCAAAGGAAGACTCAAGCAACACACTTAGTTCAGAGATGATGGAAATCGTTGGTGATATGATGGTAAAATATACATTTTCTTCTTATTTGACCCAACCAAAAAGGTCTGTATGTTGGTTTCGTATTTTTCTGCACTGTGTTTCAGGGAGATGACTATTTTGTTTTTTATAGAACTGCAGTTGTTGAACGACTCCTGCGCAATATAGCGTCAAGAAGTTGGTTGCTTGGCAATGTGTTGATCACGGTTACAGTCAACAAGCAGGAAACTTCGAACATGTCATGCGCATATTGTTCGGCAGGAAAAGTGTTTGTGTGAGATGATTCACTGCAGAAGGGCACGGAGCCTGAGGTTTTAAAAGTTGAGCTTAAGAGAAACAAAAACGAGGCCTCAATTAGTCAGGTAAGGAAAATTCTTTCAGTATCATTGTTTAATTGGCATACACTGTCTGCCCAGCGTATTCATGCTTAAACAACAAAATATATTTGGAAGAGCGACCAAGTTTTAATATTCTTCTAGTGAAAGCTCTTAGGAACGTATTTGACATTTCCATTGATAACGACAGTAATATCGTGTGTTTGAACGTTAAAGATGAACTCAGGGATATTCTAAACAATACAAATTATGGCCCTAGAGTTATTTCCGATAAAAACCTGTCGAAGTTGGTTCGTTATATTGCAATGCATGTTAAATAAATTTGGTCAGTAACTTAGGGTAATTTAAATGTCCGGATGTGATATTGACGGTATACGAATGTTTTTCTTTTTAAGATTGCGTCAGTTATTCACCAAAATCAGAAGAAAACTACAGATACCTAGGCTGTAATTGGTTACAAAGAATACGTCAGATCAAGAGGATTCGAGCTAGAGTTTCTCATGCGGTACCGGAACAATGTAGGTTGCTAGACTTAAGGAAAGACGCTCGTAATATAATAGATTTTACAAAATATATCCTTTGGTAATTCTTATGAGTTGCAATAAAACCTTTACAATTGTTCATCCTTCACTGATGAGCTCAGAATGTTTCGTTATCACGTGGTCAATGCACGACTCTTGCCCTGGAGGAGGAACCCAATCCGGATATAAATGACTTTTTTATCTAAAGTACTTCACGGAAATGCCTTCAGTTGAAATATGAAGAAAGTCGGGCTGATGTTTCAAAGATTTTATGACGCGAAGTTGAATCTTGGTTCATCGTTTCTTCAACGAAACGGGCACTGATAAGACTTCACAGATAAGATATCACAGTGGAAGCCAGTGCTCTTTCGCTGTAGCTTGCCTAGCGGCACAGATGTCTCAACAGATGGTAGGAAATGACAACAGAGGGCGAACATGATAAAATTTTTATGAATAAAATTATTCCGAAAATAACAAAAAAGATCAAACTGGTTGGGTGACATATAGAGGTCTAATTTTATTCTTTCTCCAAATATGAGATTTGATGTGAGCCTCATTTTTGTTTCTTCTGTCCATCTATTATTTCTTGAAAACAAATACCATGAAACATGGTTCAAAATATTGAGACATTTTATAAGCACGATGTTTGTAGAATACTTTGCAACGCTTAACAAAAATCCGTAACTGGTATTTTCAATTTGTGTTTATAGCTTCAATCTCGTTCTACTGCAGTTTCCGATAGCAAAAATGAAAGGTAGGATAAATTAATTGTAATTTAAATTTTAATTTAAATTTGATGAAGTATTGTATACCTCAAAACCTTCAACACCACTTTGCTGGTATTAATAAATGACGCTCAGAAAACTTCGAAACATTAATTTTGCACTTTAGCGAGTTTCGAATTATGGAGTTTTTTATTGCTGAGAGAAGAAGCACTGGCTGAAGCCGTTGCTAGATCATTCTCATTTTTTTCATTTTCAGTAATAATCAGTATTATTCACTCGCATATATTTATGTATCTTTCTCTCTGTAGTGGCATTCGCAAGTAAGTGAAAGGAGTGAGCCGTTTGAACCCGTTCTTACTTACGGTCACTTATTGAAAATTACTAGCTATACTATTTACAAAAAGTGCTGAAAGACTTCTCTTTAGGCCTCGACTGAAAACCATTATTCCATTGCACTCTTTCATTCATCTCTATAAAAAAATCACTTTATATTTTGAAACATCTATGACATGAAGAGAAAGTGCAACATTTGGAGAGAAAAACTCACCAAGTGGAAAATTATCAAAGAAAGCCAAGTCAAACCTTCCCAAACTTAAAATTTGCAACCCGTCACCAGAGCTGTCGATGGGAATTAAAACATTTGTTGAAGTTTGCAAGTCGATTGTATTGCTACAAATATCACGAACATTTTTTTTTTAATTTGTTTTTATTCTAATATCCATTCTACTTTACATATTTCAGTATAAAGTTGTTTTGTATTGACAAGCAATTGCTTTTGACTTACAGATGTGATTTACTACATTATTGAAAATGGCTTGAGTGACGAAGGTGGACTTGGTGGAGTTGTTGAGGATTATGCCATTGCAATGGCGACATAATTGATGAAATCAATGGCTAAAAAAATTCTTTAGTCAACTAGAGTCGTGTTAGAGTACCATGTTTAGAAGGCGTTTGCGACGGACGACGAAAAACAGCGATTAAATTTGCAAAATATGTCTGAAATTGTGTTTTAGTAGGGGTTAAGTGAAATGAAATATGTCGTATCGCAACAAAACATCGTTATTTCTTTGGAAATTTATACTAAATATATTAAAAGCATTTTTTTCATAATATTGCGAACATTTTTAGAAAATAGAAAAAATTAGACTTTTCCGGGTGAATCAGTAATTTTATGCCTAATTAGCAGTTGACCTGGAATGGTAAACATAATTTGCTTGTAAAATATAAAACTGATGATAATTTCACCCTCCAGTGACCACCCCTAAAGCAACCATTCTGAACCATATAGGCAATTCGAAAGACTGTAGCTATTGATAATTCAGGATTTAGAGCTATGCGGTTATGCCGCCATGGTCATTTTACCCTTAAACAATTGAGATAACCTGTTTTGCATGAAATGCACACAAACTCCTTTACAGGGCCTTGACTAGTAAATATACCTGAGTTACACGGGCTGTTGATATCACAATTGTTTATCTCTTCACGCACTTCACGCAATAAATCACATCATTAGCAGGGGATGGGTCAACTTTGCAATTCCGGACTTGACTTGATATGTTCATATCAGAGAGATGTCGGTTTTGGAGAGGTACATATTAAGACATGTTTACATTTTCAATTGCTGCTGCCATCTTCTTCTTTTGATATATGTGAACGAGTAGATAAGTTATGGATTTTTCTGATAACAGCACCGATTTCATGTATTGAAATGCAACGCTCAATACCCTACACACAACTAATAGCGTAGTAAAATTTAAGATAAATGGTACGATAATTTATTCAGCTTTAGAGAGATTACACGTTCTGACGTTTTGGGTTCATTACGAGAGCTAAATCCAAACAAGGCTACAGGACCCGATATTATACCTCCTATTGCTTAACGAAAGATAGCAGAAGAAGTCTCTACTATGCTTAATGCTAGCCTCCTCCGCAAGCATATCTTATGTATTAATATTAGGCATTTATATTTCGCTTGGGTTAGCTGTGTCGGGGAAGGCGAGGAAAAAGTGGGAGAGATCGCTCCCCGACAAAGCTAACCAAAGCCAATTATAAATGCCTAATATTTTGTATTTCGCGCATAAATTGAGTAACTAATTTAGTTACAAACTTCCAGCCGTACGATTCCGGCTTTTCTCTATCCTTGTTTTAAAGATCCCGGCTTTTCTCATTCCCTGTTATAAAAATTTCGGCTCTTCCCATTCTTTGTTTTTAAGATTCCGGCTTTTCTCATTCCTTGATTTAAAGTTTTAAAGATTCTGGCTTTTCCTATTCCTTGTTTTATCGTCCCCCGTTCCCTTCCTCGATTCCCCGTAACTGGTTTTAAGGCTAGTTTCCACTCGGGAAAAATCTCCTTTGGATCGGAATGGACAGCAAAATTTCTTTTGTCGCTGAGTTCTCAGGCGGCGTTTATACAAAAGAAACTTTTCCGTCCCCTCCGATCCAAAGGAGAATTTTCCTGAGTGGAAACTAGCCTTTAAAGATAGCCCTTTTCCGCCCCTCCCTTGCATATGAACTAACCGCTAATTAAAAATTTTTGCGCTATCACATGACCAGCCTTAACCAGGGTTTTCGCCGCAGCGTGGGTCGTGGAGCGTAGGTAGAATAGCCTGGCCTGCGAAGTTGGAATATGTCAATGTACACACACACCCGAATTACGAAAATTGCACTTGTCAGCAAATCGTCACAAAGGTTTAGTAAAATGTCACGTACCCTCAATATTCCATTATGAATAGGAAAGTTTACTTGAACGAGATCCGCATGTCTTCGGTTATTTGATACAAAAATCAATTCATATGAAGAAACATTGGCGTTGAATTAAAATCGTATCATCATGCACATGGGATAGAAACTTCGTCATAATTATTAAGTCGTTTTTTGGCTTCACCGAAAAAATAAGCCTTGAAAAATTTGGCATAAAACGATAGACAAAAACATGATTATCTTTAATTTAATTTCAAGATCAAAGAACGTTTTTTGGATCAATATTTAAATATAAGTTACGCTTGTGTTCCTTACAACGGAAACAAGACCACGTGAATGAAACAGCTCACAAATTTTATAAATCTAGCAACATCTATTGTTTGCTTTACTTTAGTTTATTGAAAGGTTCCTGTTACTGTTTCAGGAAAGTAGCGGTAGTATATTTACTGTGTTTTAGGCAGAAAATGGTTGTTTATAACAATTGACCCAGCGGGCACACAACGTTGTTTCGACGTCGAATTTTGGTTGAATTAAGGTCGCGACGTCGATCAACCAAAAATCAACGTTGTTTCGACGTTGTTTTCAAGACGTTGAATCAACGTCGCTGATCAACGTTGTTTCTAGGTTGAACGAATGTTGATACCTGACGACAAAATTTTCGGGGGTGGTTGTATAAATAAGTGATTAAAGTTAAGAGTATTTGAGAGTTAGTCATTATTTCATTATACAAAATAGCGATTGAAAAGTGATTAAGACTTTTATAGGACCGGTCCTGTCATCAATTATTCCGATTTACCCAACAGTTCAGCAGTATATTTATGAACAATTATTAATCGACTGAATATTTTTGTCCTGAAATAAACCCTTCTATTTGAGAATAATATAAGGCAATATATAGGCTGAGCCGCTGAGGTGCCCTTATAACTTATAGGCTTATAGATTATGCAAAGCAGAAATATCCCTTTATCTACTTATTTGGTATATAATACCTTATATGGTGCACGGCCACGCGTAAGCCTGGCGCGAGTCGGAAGCGGCACAAACAATTTCAATCAAAGCGTTTTGTGTTGCGGCGTGTTTACTGTTTACAAATTTCAATTTTCAAGTGCTTTTTAATAAGTGATTTGGGCCTGAGGGTTTATATTTTATTGATTTGTTCGGGGGATAATTGAATTGGTGTCGTGGTAGTTGAATTGGTGTCGTGGTAATTGAATTGGATCATTGGATTATCAAACAAACAGGTTGGTGTCATTATTGTTTATAGTGTTTTGTTCGATCCAAGAAAATAATAAAAATAGCGCAAGAAATATCTTATAAGGCCATACTGGTCGCGCGGGAATACCTGTAGTTTTAATAAATAATAAAGGTGATCTTGGATAAATTTCCTTATTCATAATTTCATATCCTTATTTAAATACTGTTGGCGGACAACGGCATCCATTGAAAGCTTACCGGCAACACTTTGCTTCGCAAATTGCAATCCGTCCCATATCTTAGGAATCCTTTCATTTAATGTGTTACTTCTTAGTATTTCTTGATGCTAAGTGTTTTTTTGGTTATTTCGTATAAACTTATTGTGTGTAAACAAATAACACACCTGAAATTTATTGTATGAAATACGACATTTGGCAGTGACTTAGTATTATATCCTACCCTTTGTGCCATAAGCTAAACTGCTAAAACTGCTTGCCCTTATCTACAGCAGTGGTAAACTGTTGTTTCATACGTGTGTATAAGAAATTGTCCTTGGATATATTGGGACAAATAATGTCGAGTCACATATCAATGAGAGATATTTTCTGTTTAATTTATAATTCAATTTTTCCATAGTCTTCTCTGAGAGTGCATCAGGCCTGTAGTTTATGTGAAATTGGTGTAGTAATGGGTTTTCTCAAGATCCCCATTTTTGTACTATCCTTGCCCAGCAGGAATTAACCATTGAACAGTGGAAGGGTATTATAGGCATGCTTCCCCTGTATATTTTAGATACTGTGTAAGTATATGTAACATAATGGGAGTATGTTCTACAATAGAAACAACCATTTTGAATATTGTAGGACCTTGAATCTATGATATGGCTTATTGGCGTAGTTACAGAAAGTTCTCTGCTGAAGCAATTGCTCTTGCAGCGTCTGACAATGAAGAAGACAATCCTGAATCTTTAAGTCATACAAATGATCTTTTGCAAAACAGTTGTAGTGATGAGTCATCAAATTATAGTGATACAGATAATCCTGAACTGATATAGCTCTGAATCAAACTCTGATACCGATTTTTCAGAAAATGAGCATGAAGGAAATTTACCTCCTAATGATCCTTCACTCCCAAATACTAATGATCCATCACTCCCATCAGAAACATTGAGAGGGAAGCTTGCAACCTGGGCAACAAAAAAAAATGCCAACGTACTGCTGTAAATGAGCTACTTCAAATTCTTCGAGGGCAGGGACTTTGCCTTCCGAAAGACAGTCGCACCCTTTTGCAAACCCCTCGTGAAGTAATTACTTTATCTAAGTGTGGCGGGCAATATGTATACCTGGGGATTGAAGCTGGCATAACTGATATTCTTTCGAAAAATGCATCTTTAATAGAAAAGCACACCAATGTTGATTTGATGATCAATGTGGATGGGCTGCCATTGTTTAAATCTTCCACTTCCCAGTTCTGGCCTATTTTAGGTTATTTCAATAAGGTTGAAGTCTTTATTATTGCACTCTTTTATGGTAATTCTAAACCAAGTTCTGTGGATGATTATCTTGATGATTTAATCGAAGAGCTTGATAAGTTAAAAATTCATGGTGTAAATTTTGAAGGAAGGCAACGTGCCTTTAATCTGAGGTTTTTTTGTTGTGATGCTCCTGCAAGGTGTTTTTTAAAAGGTATAGTTGGTCACACGGGCTACTTCTCTTGTGAGCGGTGTAAAATTAAGGGGTCATGGAATGGCAGAGTTGTGTTTAATGATGATGATGTTTTTGCACCAAGGACTGATGTTGAATTTTCGAATTTTAGTTATCATCACCACCAAAAAAGTGCTTCCTCCCTAGCTTCACATGGTGTTTCATGCATTAAGCAGTTTCCACTTGACTATATGCACCTTGTATGTTTAGGTGTTACTCGGGGCTTGCTCACTTTCCTTAAAAATGGGCCAAAAATTTGCAAGCTGTCTTCCAGACATATACTGCAAATATCCGAGAGCTTGATGTTGTTACATGGAAACATGCCAAGTGAATTTGCAAGACAACCAAGGTCGTTGGTTGAACTTGATCGCTGGAAAGCTACTGAGTTTCGCCAGTTTCTTCTTTATACTGGGCCTGTTGTGTTAAGAGGCATTTTACCAGATAGACTATACCAGCACTTTCTTTCTCTGTCTATTGCTATTTCCATAATGCTTGACATGAATACTGCCAAGCGAACCTCGTATCTGCAGTATGCAAGAGAGTTAATAACTAATTTTGTGAGTAACTGCAAATCTCTGTATGGTGATACCTTTGTGGTGTACAATGTACACAACCTTCTGCATTTGCCTGATGATGTTGACTATTTCCATTCTTCATTAAATGAAATATCATGCTTTCCCTTCGAGAACTTTATGCAACAGTTGAAGCGACTTGTTCGAAGTCCCCAAAATCCTATTGCCCAGGTTGTTAAAAGACTAGCAGAACTGAAGCACTCTGTGCAAAAACACCAATGTGATTGGCGCTACACTCATATCTCTACCAAATTGAAGGATAGCTGTTTTATGCTGAAGGACAACACTTATGTTTTTGTTGTTGACTGCGGAGATCAGGGTGAAAGATTTGTCTGTGAGGTAGTATCAGAACGATCGACTCAGAGCTTCTTCCATATCCCAGCTGATTCGAAACTATTTAACATAGTGTATATTGATAACTCGTCACGAAAAGGAAAAAGACGCCTTGTTGAAAAATGCGAAATTCTACAAAAAGCTGTTTGCCTTCCATACCGGTCAGGATTTGTCATTTTCCCAATGCATCACGAGGTTGAAAGATACCGATAGTCCTAACCCTACTCCAGGTAAATTAATGCAGTAGACGTGTAATTATAAATATCACGTGATTATGTAATTGCCATATAAGTGGATTCCCCAGCTTGGCCTTTACTGCAAAATTTTTATTTTTGATGAAAAAGTACATTGCGTTTGACTTAATACTGTTATATCAAAAAACCTTAAGGTTTAGGATCCCACAGAACTATAATGTAAAGTAGGTGTTCATGTTGGTATAGCTTTATGATAAAAGACTCCCAATTTACGGGTCAAAACATTTCTTTTCTGTTAAAGCTTGTCATATACTGCACATGTACACAGAATAGTCTGTCTCTATAATCAAAAGTCAGTAGGTCGATATACTTATTTTTTTTTCTCTTTTAAGAATGTGGGTAAGAGCTGTTTGGCAGGAGGGAAAAAAGCAACACGAAGGCGTTGTTCCAGATGTGTGGATTCAGAACAACAATGTAAGATGGCCATCTGGATTGAATGTAATTAAACCTCATGCTGAAAGACAAACACCGTGTGCAGACTGGAAAACCTTTCCACTTATTAAAATAAAGTGTACCGCAGGTCAGTAATTTTATTATTGATATAAACTATTTTCCTAAAATTTCCATTCCTAATGACGATAATGTGGTTATTACTTCATGAAAAAAGAAACAAGTGGGCGGTATTATAAATAACCAAACAAATAACGTTGCAGCAACAGAGTCATGCATATATGCATTTCAAGGCACGTATTTCCAGTTGTTCTCTATTTAATTTGTATTTTTGTAAACCAGATGAAAAACAAGTTTGTGAAAGGTACGATTTTACGACCACTGCCGAAGTAAGTGATGGTGATGAGGATCATGAAGTATGTAGGAAAGAGAATTTAATTCTAAGGAAAAAGAGTCGAAAAGGTTAGCAATTACAACATACATCTTTGTACAAAGTATTTTTGTATTTGGCGTATTTATTCTTTCTTGTATTTTGCAGGAAAACAAATCGTGTATTCGTCAGACAATAATTCTGATAGTGACGGTGGAAATGCTAACTGTATGTATCAGAGTCAAAATCTAATCCATCGAGTATACTTTGTCCTTAATTATTATATTCTATTTTTTTCGCTCTACAGTATGCGTAATAATGTAGTGTTGCACTTGTATGAAACTTTTACTAGTTTTAGTAACAATAATTTGCCGAAATCGAGGTGATTATCGCTTTCAATAATCACCTTTGTACTTATACTAATGAGGCTTATTTACTTGTCAGCTATTTCAGATTTCCCACCTCCACCAAAGAAATTTATTTCAGCAACGAACGATTCGAGCATCCATTTCACGTCGATGATTCCAAGAACACCACTGTCAAGATCGAGAAGCCCTCTTCGAGAAAAACCGAATAGCAGTAACAGACCACGGAACAAACAACACAATGAGCTTGTCACAATGAACAAACGTAAGCTAATCATGGCATTTAACTTTTTGTAAAAAATAGATACTCTAGAGATCTTCATTTAATATACTACTGATTTTAGAACCAAATTTTCTTTTAAAATCTTATTTCTACTACTTTGTTTCTACTAATTTTAGACTTCTCTTCATCATCATCCAAAACACATTCTGCATCGAACTGCAAAGAAAGTCAAGACCCAGAATGCGTTCGAGATCGAAAACAAGATCAAGGACGAGGTCCAAACCTTCTCAGTCAGAGGAACAAAGTTTATCTGGAAAGAAAAAGACCCCAGAATACCTTAGATCCAACGATGGACCATTACTTTCGGGAGCTGCAGGTAAAGCAGTAATGATGTCATGATTGTATGCCGAGGCATTAAAACTTACTTCGTTTGCTCTTGGTATTTATTTACGTGACAATCAATATTTCGTCTTAAAGTTTAGAGCACTATTCTTAAGCCTTATTCCCCGGACAAAACGCCTCTTACGCAGCCTGCTAAAAAGCTTGTTTCCTGTGCTTTTCAGATATTCTGGCATCAATATTCCCTGATGCAACAAGAAGATCACGATCAAAAACCAAGTCTAGATCACGATCAAAAACAAGATCTAGATCGACTTCCCGATCAGAAAGAAATGACAGAACGAGATCACGATCGACGACAAGGTCAAGATCCAGAACGAGATCCAGATCAAGGTCCAGACCTTCTCTGTCAGCACCAGGGGTAAGAAGGGAAAGTTTCGCTGAAAATACTATCCCAGAAAAACAGCATGAGCGAAGTTTTGGTATTGAAAACACCGTTGCTAGGAGTAACAGTGGATTCCCCATATCAGAAGCAAGTAAGTACACATGCTGTAAAATATGATCACCCTAGTCCTCTTGCCAAGTTGCCAAACGTGTATAGCTATTCCATGGACTATAATCCCCATTTTTGGGCATTGAAGAGATTTAAATTAGAAACTGCTAGAACATGTCTTCACCTGTGAAAATCGTTTGAGTTTTGTTGCATTGTTGTTGAGTTTTGTTGCATTGTTTTTTCAACACAGAATTTCAAAGGAGAGTTTTGCAGCTATTAACCGAAATTCGTAACTCGGTTGCCCAAGTGGGAAAAAGATGTTCTCCTGCCAATTCTGCAGTTCATATCGATCAGGCAACGAGCTTGGAGGAACTGATCGCATTAGAAAGCAGCCTTGCTGATAAAGACACCAGAGATGTATTGGTAAGAATAATCTAAAACCTGTGTATGAACTGTTGACTGGTCAATGTAGTTAACTAAATATAAAACTGACAACAATGATGGAAGAGCTTATCAATAATTACGGAAAAATATCTTTGTCTTTGACAATCCTCCATTCTTGTGGTCGTTTATATAGTCCTAAATATACTTCTCTTATTGAAGATTTGTATTAAATTTACTATGCCAGAACTCGACTTCTGCTTACTGTAAAAATGAGTCCAAAATTAATATACTATTTCTCTAATTAGTCATGCGTTTTAATAAATCGTTATCAATTCGACATGTTTAGTTTTTGGCTCTATGTACATGCCATGTTACACATGGTCTGCCTTAGCCATGACATGCCTGACCAATTGACCATTGTTTTTCAGTTATCACGAATCATTGATATCGGAGGACTGAACGTCAGAGAGAATGTCCGCAATGTAATGCACAGGTATTAACCATAGAAGTATGACTACCCAGAGTGTGCTACACTGCTAACTAGTATAATGTAGATTGAAAGTCTCTGTTCTCAACATTTTCAATATTTTTAGATTGATGAATAATGAAGTTATGGCATCAATGAACATGAAGGGAAAGGGTTCGAAATATGCGTTTGGGTCTACCAAAGTATTTCAAGCTGTTGTAGGTATGTGAAACTGTTCTCTTTGTGGTGTATGTTTCTGCAATATATACCGCATTCGTAAGAATTTTTCAAGTAAACGTTTGCTGTTTTGTTGTATCTACTTCATTCATATTAATAATTAGTGATTACTGATTTGCTTGCTTATCAAAAGAAATTAACATGACATGAATTATTTTTATTATTTCTCTAAAGAAGAGTTTTGGATGATTTTGTGTTTGTTTTTTACTTGTTTTGCCCGCACGATCGCTACTTAAACATATCGCATAACTTCATGTTGCTTGCCAAATAATGAAACTTTATCGTTAATATTGTGCTACGTATTATTCTTAGAATGTGTGGTTAAAAATCAAAAAACGTCAGAAGCGGAGGTGAAGCAAGCTGTACAGCAACTGCTGAAATACGCGCCAGATAGGCAAGGAGGAGGTGGACGAAAAGACACCGCTTAAATTTTGAAAACAAAACACTTAAATAAAATTTACTTGGCGATAACAATTATTATATAGTTTTTTAAGTATTTATATGTCTGTTTTTTATTGTATATTGGATTATTTTGTAATACGCATTATTCTATTATATTAAAATGAAATAAAGTAGCAATTTTATTACCAAATATGATGCTTTTTCTGCTGTCTTATGTTTCAAGGCTGGTTTCCACTCAGCCTGCAGAGGTATATGGACGCGTCGTAAATATTGACGGTGATTTTAACTTTGATAATTTTGGTAGTTTCAACGTTGAAATGACGTCTTTTTCCGACGTCGTTTTGCGACGTCGTTTCGACGTCGTAAAACGACGTTGATCCAATTTGCGTTTTCAACCTTATTTCGACGTCAGATCGACGTCGAGGATCGACGTTGAATCAATGTTGAATCGACGTAACTTTGCCCGCTGGGGAGTCTCATCATAGGTAAGTGAAGTTTCCTTCTCTTACAACAACAATAGGGCCATTATGGGATACCAGATATGGATACTGCACATCGACAACTTTACAAAAGAAGGTAAGAGTTTCAGCTTCCCGCCTGCTTCAGGGTAGCGCAGAAAGAAATAGGAATTTTTTCCCCTACCACGGTTAGAACCAATATTTTACAAATAACCTAGTGAAATGCCACTCTGACAATTTTATGATGGTCTGGGACTTTTATTGTTGTCTTCAGATTTCCTTCCTTGGTGTGTATTTGAACTGCCGTATGATCGTTTGTTGGTATCATGATTTCATTCTGCTGGGAAATACTCAATGAAAATGCCTCACTTGAGTCGTTGTCAAATTTGTATTTCAATTGACACATCTTGTTACAAACATACACATCAGGCCTCTGTGTTGGATGATGATGATATCATCGTCTTTGCATATTGCGATTCTAACTACAAAGATATTTTGTCCTGGAGCAAATCTAATTTGTCTTCTGCTTTTACATTGTAATTCTCGTTCAATATCGTCAACAGGAATCCTTCACCAGTATGTTTTTAGCACGTAAACATTGTTATTGATATCAACAAAAGGGCCATTAAAATATTGCCTGTAATTTCAGGTAATTCAATCTGTTTAATTTTTCCTTCCTCCTGGATAATCATGATTTTCTAATAAGGCGTAGTACGAGGGAAAGTAAGAACACCTCTGACTTTTCACAGCATATGGAGAAGCTCTTTTTTTTTGAAGGGTCTGTTCGTTTGGAGGATGAGGCAATTCCTCTTTTATAGAATTTCTTGCTGAAATTTCGTGCCAGCTTATTATTGGATGAAAACTGCGAGTGGGAAGTTCAATCGTTGGCATGCAGGCGGACACTTCAAATGAACATTTATACTGAATTTGCAAACATATTGAAACAAAACATAGTTGATTAACATAACCGACAGACGTTCTCCACCCGTTGAGTTTTATTCAACAACGATTTGACTCCATCGTTCAAAGACACTGAGAATATCTCTTGAATCAGTTGAATGGCTTGTACGCTATGCAGCTTCTTCCAAAACGATAAACATTCGGTGATTGCGGTCTCAGGACAATCGAGATGTTCCATATTTTTGAAACTATTCGTAGCTTCGCTGCAAAAATTCGATCTTCGATACTAAATGCCTCATTCCAGAAAGCAGTGGTTGCTGCCTTGCGCGCTTCCTCGAATCTTTTTCTCGCAGTTTCTAACTCTCTGTCCGAGTTGATTTTAAGCTTTTTCCTGGCTGGAGGAAGCTCTATTGCTTGGTTTAAGATACCAGACAGAATAACGCTCGAAAGTTCACCTGGTTCGTCTGAGTTTCGCTCTCTTTCTGCTCAAGATTTGATTTATCGAGAGAAACACTGAGTAACTCTACTCCTTCTTCTAGAAAATTATAACTGGCGAGTGAAGTTGATCTAGAAAGGCCATCGATTTTAGACTTGATATCATTTAACTCGCGTACGACAATCTTACGAATTTCGCCGTCTTTCAGTTTGTCTGCCGTCGAGGCTATGACCTTATTCCATAATAAACCAAGTGTTGAACTGAGTATACTTGTCACAATTAAAGTCGTATCGTTTCTTATTAACTGTACCCAAAAATTAAGGCTTTATTAAAAGCATCTGCTAAAAGGTGAGGAGGCAAAACATCATTTAGAACCAAAGCTTCTTGAAGCGATACCCTTTGTACGAAGTTCATAATGAAAAACGATTATGGTAGGATTCGAACCATCGATTTACCACTTCTGAGACCATTGTCCTCGCCACTAGACTGCAAGATCTTGTGCTGGATGGCCATGGTTATTTAGTTTACTTTATCCTTTTACGAAGTTCACAAAAAATAGTTTTGGCAGGATTCCAAATATCGATTTAAAACTTTGGAGAAAATTGTCTTGGCCACTAGACAAAAGTTCTTCGGGGAACGGCTATGTTTATTTGATCTACTTTATCGTTTTCACGAAGATCATAATGAAAAAACGGTTATGGTAGGATTCGAACCATCGATTTAACACATGGGAGACCATCGTCTTCGCCACTAGACCAAAAGGTCTTGTGCTGGATGCCCATGGTTATTTAGTTTACTTCATTCTTTTCATGAAGTTCATAATAAAAATGGTTTTGGTAGGATTCGAAACATCGATTTACTACTTAGGAGACAGTTGTCTTAGCCACTAGTCTGCAAGGTCTTGTGCTGAACGGCCATGGTTATTTAGTTTACTTTATTCTTTTCACGAAGTTCATAATGAAAAAAGGTCATGGCAGGATTCGAACCATCGATTTAACACTTGGGAGACAATTGCATTAGCCACTACACTACAAGATCTTATGGGGAATGGCCATGGTTATTTAATTACTGTATTTCTTATGACGAAGTTTATAATGAAAATCGGTTATGGTAGGATTCGAACCATCGATTTACCGCTTGGGAGACAATTGTCTTCTCCAATCGACTACAAGTTCTTGTGCTGAACGGCCATGTTCATTTAATTTACTTTATCCTTTTCACAGATTTATAATGAAACACGGTTATGGTAGGATTCGAGCAATCGATTTGCCACTTGGGAGACCATTTCAGTTTGACAACCTTCAATCCAGCTGTTTTTGTAGCATTCTAGTAAAATTTTGTATGTTCCTTCACAGGCAGCTAGTGATCTAGAATAAAAATAACCAATGATTCAATATTTTGTCCACCACCACCCAAGGTGTGTGTACATAGCTTTTACTTGTAAACAACTCTAATATGTCTTTCCTGAACAAGTAAAGTTGTCGGGTTTAAATAGAAATAAACACACTTACAATGATTTCACAACTTCTTCTTCTTCTCGTTCCCGTTTGCTTCTATCCGATTCGTTAAACAAGTTTTTAAAGAAATTCTCTAAAGCTGATAACGTGATGTTATCATTGAATCACCATCTTTTGGTGTATGGAAATGAATATTGTGTTTTCGTACTGCTTAATTCACGACCAATATGTCGGTTGGTCGGCAGCTCTATATATTTTTTATGATATTTATCTCATCTAACGAGTTTCGTACATCTCGACCAATTAATATGGCATTTAAGAGTACTAATTGCACGGATTTGGATGGATTGGCTGCGGATGGCATAACCTTGAGTATTTGTGGAGATATTGCTTTTCGATGTCGGGTCAACATACAACGAGTTGGTTTTGAATCTAAATACAAAGTCTCATTTGCGATTGCTAAAGAAACGAAACATGGATTTGTTAGTCTAGTCCTGTGTACGAAGCCTTCAAGCAGGATCTAACAATGTGTGTGGATGTTTCGTCTAATCCTGGTCCTCAATCTTTTGATAATAATCAGTCGGATGAGATTATCAACATCGAAAGCAGTTACGTTTGATGAACACGTTTCGACCCGCTAATAATCCTGAGGAGCTTAGTTCAATGCTTGGCAGTTGAATCTACAGAAAGGTTGGTTGTTCCATATGACCTATAGGAATATTTGCTATAATACCTACTTCGCAAACACCGCCACACTATACAATCACTATCATCCTGCAAATCATCAGGAAGCTATCCCTGTTAGAATCACGGACCGTGTCCCAAAGCCTGTAATATATATGGCAGAAATTATATTAAGAGAATCAATCTCATCAATATTCCTTTATCAGGCATTGCCAACACTCCTGATACAGCTGTTACTCAGCTTTGTTCTTTTGGTCTTTTCAACTGCCGGTCTATTCGGAACAAAGCGAATTTAGTCAAAGACTATGTGGTTGAGAATGAATTTGATATATTTGCGATTACAGAAACCTGGCTTCACCCTGACAAATTTGATCATATATCTTTTGGGAATTTCACCCGAAGGGCTACTCCTTTAACAATATCTCGAGACAACAAGGTAGAGGGGGAGGCATTGGTATACTATACAACAACACTTTAAAAGTGAAGCTGGACTCGGCGAAAATGTTCTCACACATTAAGTCTTTCGAAGTGATGGGTATGCAAATCAATGTGTCATCTCAAATTCTAAATATAATCGTATTATATCGACCTCCATGTAGACGATAAGTCGGAATTAACAACAAAAAAAATTCTCAATCTTGTTGATTCTTTTAATCTGGAACAACGTGTACAAACAACCAACACACTTTGCTGGTCACACGTTAGACCTTATCTTGTCTCGCCATGAGGAAAATATTGTTCAATCTATTGACGTTCATGATCCATCTATATCTGACCATTACACGGTTACATATGAACTCAATTTTAAAAAACCATTGTTTCAGAGAAGGGTCGTGGAGTCACGTAAAATTAAAGCAATCAATATGGACTCGTTCCTTAATGAAATTAGGCTATCTCCGATTAACACTGGGAACACGGCTGATATAAGTGCGAAAGTCAACCAGTACAACTCGGAGCTGCCCAAAATTCTGGATCATCATGTACCACTTATTTCCAGAGAGATAATTATTCGTCCAGCTGCACCTTGGTACACTGAACAAATTAAAACGAGAAACGTATCAGAAGGAAACTCGAGCGGGTATGGCGTAAGTCAAGACAATCCTGTGATCGTCTAAAATACAGTCAGCAATGTCGCCGTGTCAGTGAGCTATTATAGGAAAGTCGTACTCGTTATTATTCTGAAATTGTTAGAGATAATGGGAGTGACCAAAAGAAATTATTTAAAACCGTTGGAAAGTTACTACATTATACCCTGATTCTCAATTCTGTGTGCTAATCTGATGAGAATCTAGCTAACAATTTTATGACTTTCTTTGAGGACAAAATTAATAAAATATATGAAGATCTAACGGAATCCACTTAGCTAAATAAAATGTCGTTGTTTGCAGCTAAATGAAATGTCGTTGTTTGCAGTAATCTCAGTTATTCTCCTGGTTTCTCATCGTTCCCAGTCTCTTCATCCTTACTGCGAAAACTGGTTTGAAAATATTAAAGATTTGGTAGAAATACTTCAAGTGTGTGGTCTTCTTTTTTTTTATATTTTGTTATGTAAAAATGTAATATTTTGGTATGTTGATTTTTTTTAAGTTCGTGGTGTATTTCTATGTAGCCTCAGTCTTATCCTAATGGGAATTTTTTTAGATGTGAAGAGAGGACGGCCAACGAATTAAAGCTCTAAATGTGCTTTGTAACATATTAGGAACGTTATCTCCACTATATGAGGTATAAAATTTTAGTACTTTGAATAAATTTTAGTCCATTTTTCTAGACATTAGCGATATTATGAATCTTTTTCTAGTTTTATAACTCCTTGTTTTTTACAGGAAGAAATACTTGAGAATTCAGTGTTGTACATTTAGACCACATTGTCAAAGATCGGGATATTTGTGCGGATCCGAGCTGTCCAGCTTCTGGTCGATGTTATTGAATCCTCTGATTCACCGAAAGTTTGCGATGTTTTGCATATAATCGAGAAGGTACTCAATACAATCATTTTCAGACGGTTTCATTTCTCCACTCCAATTTCCCTCTTCATTCGTGATGAGCTGATACTGTACTTCAATAGAAAACTCTTTCTTATCAGTGAAAGCTTCCTGACCTGAACCTAACTATATATCCGCAAATTGGATCGTTTTACACGGGGGTCGTGAATGCAAACGCATCAGTGAAGTAAAAGGATATATTTCATTTATCAATTCCAGATTGCCACTGTCCAGTTGATCCTCTCAACGATACGTTAAGCCGTCATGTAAAGAACATGTAAGGTAATTATAGAGACTGCAAGGTATATGTAGGAACATCTAGAGACATAAAATTACATCTAATCACTGTAATTTGTCTTTGTTGCTGCAGCCTCAGGATGAAACAGCATAGAAAGACATCAAGAGGCTGTATTAGGATTAGTACGCTTGTTCAAGGTAATGAAGGACATGCAGAGATTGTCCACACATATTCGTTCATTGTGATGAAGTTATTTTCGTGAACAAAAATAAGTGTAATTTAATGCCACACTTGCTTCTCTTTCAGTAATTTCATTCTATTTTTGCAGATGAAATTGTTTCGTAAACCTCAAACGAGCCGAACGAATATTCAATATATAGTGTACCACATAAAAACTCATTATGACAATGGCTATCGGACGTATAGTGCATCGGAAATACGGCTTTCGGTAAGGCAAATTCAATTTTATTTCTCGCGATTTTTTTGATGTCTCACATTGTGTTTTCTTAAAGATTCTTCAATGTTTCTCAGTCTGCGAGCTGACAACGTCTAGGCCTTGTGCAAGACAAAAGTAGAAAAGTTTAATTCACTTCGTATTTTGTTTGTTCTGAAAGAAAAGGTTGGTTAATGACGATAGTGCCACGTATGTCAGGTATTCTGCTTCCAAAATCCTTTTCTTGTTTGCGTAATACATTCATTTTTGTTTTAGTTCTGCAGAAGATAAGACAAACGGGATTGTTTCACTGCCTTACAGCGAGGCGATGAATGTTATTCTTGTGTGCTTACAACAGGTAAACTTTTCTATCATAATATATCATCTGGCATTAAGATTGAAGTTCAACTTTCTTCATTTTCTAGGAATTGGAATGGGAGGTGTTGGATGTTGTTCTGAGGAACTTTCCAGAGGCACTGCAAGATAAAAACTTGATACTTTCTGGAAAGCAATATTTACGTTCAATATCTACAGTCTTCTCTAAAATGGGAAGGGAAGTGAAGTTGTGTACTTTCACACCAAAATCATGAACTAAAAATTTTACTTTGCATTCAGGTTTCAAATTACGATTTTCTTCCTGGATTATTTCGTGTTCCTCATGATATGCGCCGACCTCATTTGTACGCTAGAATTTTTCCAGTACGGTTCTTATCAATCAGTTTTTGCATATATCATAATATCTTACCATAAATATACCAAAACCATACCATACATAAACCATATCATATCATATAATTATCATATAATCATATCATATAATTATCATACATAACTAACCATAACTAAATCATACATACGATAACCATATCTTACCATAATAATCACACCATACATACCATAACGAAATCATACCATACCATAACCATGCATATCATACCATAATTATATCACACCATACCATAACCAATTTATACCATAATTATATCATACCATACTAATGATTTAATTGGATATTTTATTGTAACACGTGCAGGTAATAACGGAGCTGTGTACGTACCATTTTTATTGGTCAAGATGAAAGGTAAGAATCTGCGGGACTTTATTTTCAGCGGTTGTCTGTTCTTGCTTAAACGTTGTTGTATATTTCGTCTAGTGTTGTCTAATGCGTACTTGGTTGCTCATTTCGCGACGTTAAGCGTATCTTGTCTCACCATATGTATGTTAGAAATGCCTTCAGTTATGGCAAGGTATGGCTACTTAAAATAGTCTGGAATTTGAGACGTTTTTTATGTCCATTAGCACTTTGTAAGAATGAAGTTGATTTAAGTAGTTGCAGCGTTTTAGAAGTTTATTTCTTTGGAGATATTTGAAATCGTGCTTGATGATGTGCTCAGTGAATTTACAGAAACGTTTTTCATAAACTCCAGCCTAAACGTAACGTCTCTTGTGATGCGAGATACCCTTCACAATATATGATTTTTTAAGTAATAATTACTAAATTTCTGTCCTTAGACTGCTCCACAATATCTGGAAAAGTTTACTAAACTTTCGCCAACGACTCAAGTTGCCATACACTGCTAGAATTTCCTCTGGTATGTTTCTTGAAGTTACGTAAATTATGAAATCTGTTACAAAATATCAATGTACCCCTAAAGAGAGCTAGGTTGTGTAAACACACAATCGTATTCGGCGAAAAGTTGGTAGCATTCTTTTAAATCGTTTAAATCGCATTGTAACAGCTTTGTGCTTTGTACAAAAACTTCACAGCGATCCAGTTGAAACAAGTCTTTGGAATATGTTTGCCTTACACAGAATCATCGAAGTTGGCTCAACGCGATAACATCTGAAACTTTTTATTATTGGTTTTGTCAAAATGATTAAAATATAAACGAACTGATATGTTTCACCTTAGATACTCTCAATACACTGTAGCTCTTGCTGATAATGTCATTCCATCCTGGTTTGTCAACTGTCCGCTATTGTTAAGAAAACAATTCGTGCCATTTATTACGAAAGTAAGTCCACATGTCATTCTATTGCCACGGGGATTGCTTGCTGAATTTTCAAAGATATATTTGCAAGAGCGACCAAGTTTAATATTCTTCTAGTGAAAGCTCTTAGGAACGTATTTGTCATTTCCAGGCTTCTTCAACTGATAGCAAAACTCGTGCAGATGATTCTAGCCAGGTGCCAAACAAAATTCGATACCAAAGCATCTGACCTTCTTACCCGGATTTAAAGGCCTGGTACCGTATGCTCAGTACAGAAATCTTGTGACTCAAACATCTTGTGACGACCAGCGGTGGGAAAGACTGAGATTTATGAAAGTTTAATTCCAAACAACTCTTTGGTAAGCCCATTTATTTTCTCAGTCAAATTGTGCTCTGAATGTTTTCGCCCACAACTTGTCAACGATGGGTCAAACTGTTCAATGTTTCGGTTGGGCATTCTGTTGGCGGAATGTCAAATTGATATTGTTGTATTTCAGATGATTTATCGGCCGAACTCATTAAAGAAGGAGCCAGACAACGCCTTGAAACTACAACAGAACTCTTAGCAAGAGCACAGACAGCGTACATTGATTGTAGATCTTGTCAAGATCGCTCGCATCGTG
>NW_021163515.1:0-44549 GCF_004324835.1 Dendronephthya gigantea
GGACCGGCACTTTCCCGTAATGGACCGGCGTTAGCGGCGATCCATTACGAGATGAAAAACAGAGAAATTCTGAATCAAAAAGGCACAAATAAATGCTCCGAAGAGAAAATTTAATTGCTTTTGAGATTAATAAGACGTCTCCCGACAGTTTAGGTAAAGTAAATAATTCAATATTTTGTTTTTGTTTTTGTCAAATGCTTGAGAGGCTACTAATACGAATTCATGCATTTCTTGTTTGTTTTAAGTGCAAATACATGCCTTATGCCATATAATAAACTTTTTATTAACCTTGCTTGCTCGGTCTTTACCGAGAAATATCGGACCTCGATCTTTTTGTACAAACCTCGCCGTTCGAGCTCGGTCTGTACAAAAGACCTCGGTCCGATATTTCTCGGTAAAAACCTCGCGCTCGGTTAATAAGAAGTTAATAATTTTTTACAATGGATAATATTACAAATATATCGAGATGAGCCAACTAATATTACGATTTGGCTAATCTAAATGCGTGTCTTTTATAAAATTCAAGTTCAATCGTAGATACTCTTTAAATTAATGGGCCAATGACAAGAGAGACTATGGATCCAAGGATAGTGCGAAGTTTCCATGCCCTCCAATACCTAAGCACAGAATACCTATTAGAAGGATAAGTCTTATGTTTTTTTCTTAATGAGCGATTGGCAGATGGGCGATTGCCTCTCTTTTTACGGTACTTGCTGAGTGACGAATCATGACGAATCACACTTACGAGAAAAAAGTAAAAAAAGAGTTTGTTTCTGATAGGTATTCTGTGATCTAAGCAACCAGGGGCCGGTTGTATCAAGCCCGTTTAGCTTAAACGGTGGATAAGTCAAAATTAAATAACACTCTTACATCTCTCTTGAATGAGTCACCTTGAATATTATTTACTGAATATGTAGTTGCAAACAGTATCTTTGTATTAAGGTTAAAAACATTTAGTTTGCTTCTTGAATAAAACGATAGACTTGCTTTCTATTTTGAACTCCTTTTGACCTTTGTTACATTAACCCATTTAAGAGATCACTATTAAGCAAACTTTGACTGAGAGTGTTTTAATGATGCATGTGGTAAGTTTATTACATTTTTTATTAACATTTAACAAAATCTACTCTGTCACTGTTACACTATGCAATTTTCTTGCAACTTTTAATGCAATTATAATTTTGAGGGATGTTAATTTGTAACGAGTGTTCGAAATGTTAAAAAAAGTTAGCAGATCGTAATAAATGTTCCTATTTGACAACTTTAGATGCCTCAGGTCTCAGGAGTAGAATTGCATTGCAAATTGCAAGAAAAGTGTTGTAAAGAAAAGTTGAATTGCCCCTTCACAACAGTTTGTTAATTATAGCGGCTTATATTTTCACTCTTCCCTCTGTCTCGGATTTTTGAACTTCGGCATATGGTTTCTATACAGTTGCGGTTTATATTATCTTCAATCAAAACAGTTATACTGTTTTCATCTTGGGTGCGATTCATAACTGTTTGTAACGGTATTAGGTGCTGTCCTTCATCGTTGTTGACTATACAAGTCGACTCCCATGAAGCCGGTATGTTGGTTCAAGATTTGAGAATTAGTTGATTCTGATTGGTGAACCTAGGGCGCAACAAGTATTCCCGTTCGAAAAATGCACATATTGTCAACGAAAGGCAGGGGTTGTGGGCGGGGGGAAGCCACGAGGCACAATGCATAGCTTTTCTTTTACCCTCTGCTTACGGAGCAATTCGGGGGAACCTGTGCCCTTTGCTACCATATAAGATGAAACGTGAGAAGTTTTAAAAATTAAAGGATCTCCGACTGTAAGCCACGAAATAGGGCATGTATTTATATAATTAAATGGAAACGTTGCGACTATAGCCCCGTTTACACTGCACTGAATTTATCGGCACGGCACGGCTAAAATGGGCACCCGTGCCCAATTTTATTAGTGTTCAGGCTACCAAAAGAAAAGCCGAGTACAGATGAAATGGGTACGGGTGCCCATTTTAGCCGTGCCGTGCCAATAAATTGAGTGTAGTGTAAACGGGGCATATTATGTTTAATCACAAGCAGTAGCTGCTCCTTATAATAGTAAACACTCAGATATATAAAAACGCCTAATAGGAAAACAAAACTTTCGAAATTTAATTATTGCTCTACTTTCTTCGCCATCAGTGCTCTGAATTAAGCAAACATTGACAAACTGTTCAGGTACTGTTTCTGGTCGAGGTCACAAAGAAATACCAGCAGGACATTTTAAAACTGTACGATACTGCACGATAATACAGCACGTCAATAATGGTGCCCTATATTTAAACCTTTCATTAAAATTAATTACAGAGGATCCCCATTAAATTATAAAATAGTCAAAATACAGCGACCATTGAACATTTCTTTTCAGGTGTTCGATGGAAATACGGACGGAAATTCTGTTGTGACAAATGTCTTATTACCAGCTGTAACAGCTCGTTATATCCGCATACACCCAAAGACATGGAACAATGGCATTTCCTTGAGAGTGGAACTTTATGGTTGTCCAAGAGGTATATTTAAAAACACTATACATGCAGAAGTTTGCAAATATGTGCAGCAGAATTAAAGATTTTCTTCTACGTTCTCAAAAAATACACTAGAGATTCTCGGCCTAATAAGTTATTTCGTGGCCAGAAAAATTTACGACAATACCTAGCGGAAGAGCGCATACTAATCAGTTCAGTGAGAGGCATCTGCTGATGAATCTTGTTGGTCGATCTGACAATGCAACAATTGAATCTTGATCTCGACACGGTCAGAATCACACGCAATACTGTTCCTAAAGGCTATTCTCCATATTATTCGTTTCACCCGCGCGGGCGAAGCGGGTTTAGAAAATCTGGCCCTGCGACTGTGACAGGCCTGAAAAACAAAGCGCACTTCGTCCGAGCGGGCGGAATGGACGATGGCGAATCGCTTTTACATATAGGATTAAAAGCGAGCAACGCAGGCGCGCGTTATTGTGTAAGAGCATTATTTTCACGCAATTCAAAACGAAATACTGCTGCTCTTTTAATCATAGGAGACTTATCAATCTAGCCCAGGAGGAGCGACGTTTCTTTTTCGCCCTGATTTGTTGCATTTTGTTACGCTTTGAAAATAATCAGTTACGACTTTTAACAGTAAGAAGGTAAACAAAAGTTTTTATGTCGGGAGCTCTTGATGCGACTGACCCTTTGCATGTCGCTTCCCGAAATGCTTTACAAACCGAAATATAACCCGGCAGATCTCTACGAAAATATCGAAAACGGTAGGAAATCGTACTGGAAGTTGGGGCAAACCTCCACAACGTACATACCTTAATAAGCTCACTGTGCCGCGCTGCATTCAGTCATGCCTGATGAAATGGTACCTTATATCTATGGGCTTGGATCTCTTGTCAAAAACTTGATTCTTCGCTAATTTGATCGCGCCTTGGTTATGAGCATTAACCATCGTGCATGTTGTTGTTATTTTGGAGTATGCCTATATCGTTGCACAAACTCTTTAGAAATTTACCTTCTGCCTCACAAGTCGAAAGTGCTACTCTCTGCTGCATCTCACTCTTCCAGGATACCAGGGGTCCACCCTCTGACAGCAGAAAACCGTATCCGGATATACTCTTTCTATCGCTAACGTTTCTTCCCGAATCTGAATCACTGTATCCTATCAATTCTAAGGAGTCCTCACTCCTACTGAACTTTAAACTTAAATGAGGTGTTCCTTTTAGATATCTCAAGACGTGCTTAGCTGCATTAAGTGAGGCAACCGTTGGTCTGGTCATGTACGGAGACAGTTTGTAACAATATGACATAAGTCTGGCCTAATGCCAGTCATAATGTATAACTATTAAACTCCCAACTATCTGCCTATTCAAATTTGGATTCTCTAAGTCAGGTGACTCCATGCCCATGCATTCATTTCTCACGTTAAATTTTGTCACGTCAAATTTTGTCAACACTTTTTCAACATAGCGGCTTTGATTTATTTCTATTACGTGATCGGAACATTTAAATTCAGTCCCTAAAAACCAGTGTAAAACGCCTAGGTTTTTCATTTTGAATTGCATTACACAAACTTTTTTCACGCTTTTCAATACGGTTGAGTTGCTTGCGGAATATATTAAGTCTTCCACCCAAATTATCAGTATGATACATTTGTTTCTATTCCCATCAACAAACTTCATGTATACACAAGGGTCTGCAAAGGATTGACTAAACCCGTCTCTGGTCAAGTGGTCATGTAATGTTTCATTCCAATTTCTACCACTCCGTTTAAGGCGACTTATTTAATTTGCAAACAAGCTTTTCTTCGTTCTTACCATCTTTTCATAACGCTTTGGTTGCTCGACATATATGTCGTAGTCAATAGGCGCGTTTAGGTAAGCCGATTTGACATCCATTTGATGCACTTGCATATTTTCATGTACTGTGCGTTGAACTAATACACGGATTGAGCTCATCCGGGCAGTCGATGCGAACGTCTCATGATAATCAACACCCGGGGTTTGGGAGAAACCCTTAGCTACGTACCTAGCCTTAAGCGTCTCCTCATTGTTTATGCCGGTTTTGATTGTGTACACCTATTTGCCGCCTATTATCACACGTTTAGGGGGTGACTCAGTAAGTGTAAATGTGCCATTATTTACTAAAGAAGCAAACTCCTCGTCCATGGGCTTTTTCCATTGGACTGAATCAGTTGCTCTTACAGCCTCTGAATAAGAAATAGGCCAATCATTCAATCTGTAACAGCATTCCACTGTAAGCTTAGTCGTATCATCTATCATGCTTTCTACTACATATTCACTTAAATATGCTGGTTTATTTCGGACACGAGTAGGGTATCTTCCCTCTCCTAAACCATCAGCCTTCCCCTCTTCTTCTGCAGTTTATTGTTCTGCAGGGGCTACAGTGTAAGGTGGTGGATTAATTTCATCTTCTATTGCGCTCTTGTAAACTTCCACATCGCTATGGTCAAAAAATTTTACACATCTTACCCGTTCTACTTTCATACTTTCCGGAAGGTTTCTTAGAAGGCCTTTGATAATATAGTTATTGATCAAACTAGGCTTCAAGATGCCTTTTAAAGCACTTAAAGTAGTTGATAGCTTTGCATCTGTAGAGAGCGAATTCCATATTACAGCTGCACTATACTTAAAGGTTTTTTTAAGATATTCGCTCTTGGCTTTAGGGATAGTCAAATCAGTTTCCCTATTTTGTAATTCATAGTTATTTTGATGATACCGTAGTTACATAATGAACGCTAATCTATGATTGGTCAGATCTCGATCAAATATGGTAATCAGTTTTGTCTCTCTGTTCTTTGTGCAACATAACAATTATTCTTTGTCCGTGTTTCCTGACACATATATGACTGACATAAGACATTGACACACGTACCATGCATGACTGACATAAGAGCACAACCGAACAATAAATAAGCATTTTACTCAATTTAGATTATAACGTTTGAGCCAAGCGGGATTCGTTTCACCGGCATCAGTTAAATTAAGGTTTTTATAATACTCTCTAGTGAATACCATTCCTTGTAAAGCTGGTGAAAAGACACTTGGCGTGGAAGATAATAAAAAAGTTAAAGATTCTCAATTGACTTCTTCGAGTAATTGGTCAACAAGTCACTCAGCAGCTTATGGACGATTGTACAACAGTGGTGGATGGAGAGCAGGAGTAAACGACACGAACCAGTGGATACAGGTTGATCTTGGCAAGAAGGAAGTTGTCTCAGGGATTGCCACTCAGGGAGGATATAGTCCTAATTGTTGGGTGAAGACTTATTCTGTGAAGCATAGTTTAAATGGAAAAACGTACGAGTCTTACAAAGATGGAGGTGTTGATAAGGTAAGAATTATTCCACTGCAGGGCGCATAAAATAACTATACAGTCAATAAGTGTTTGATAAGTCAATAATTTTCTAAGATTATAATATTTAAATATTCTATTTACTTATTTTTCTAGTGAATATGAGTAATTTTTGGGTTTTCTAATTAATTTAACTGCAGAAGCTATCAGAAAAATAATGATCGAGTTTAAGGGATTGTTTGAAGCCGTACCTAAAACATGTCTTGTGCAGAAAATAGACGCAGTGGCGAAAATTTCGGCATCGTGCTAGGAACTTCCCCTATACTTGGGAAATCGGTAGTTTTGTCGGAATTTTATAATAATAATAATATTTCACATTTATATTGGGCGTATTCTATAAAGTATTCATTTGCCCCCAAAGTGAGTTTTTAACAATGTCATGAATTACTTTGCCCTTGCGCCGGTTGTTCGATAGGCGTTGCTTAAACGGTGGATAAGTTCAAAATGGAAAATAAAACTCTATTTATTGAGTAATTGAACAACTGAGCTGAGATATTTCGATGAAAATAGTTTAATTGTCAATGGAAGTACATATTAAATGCATAAGATGTAGTTTCAGTCATCCACAAGATGTATGGCAGTATATTTTTAAACTTTGACTTATCCACCGTTTAAGCTAAACGCCTTTCGAACAACTGGCCCGCGTGCATTTGAATTTTATCTAAATCATTTACCTGCTCAAATGTCATAAAAGCGTTTATTGATGCGGATGATATACGTAGGCACAATGTGATCTCAACCTTTTTGCTAGAGTTGCGTAGATTTTTAACGGGGAAAGATTTCCAGTCAGAAACTTCAACTTGTCAACTTGAACGATGTGAAAAATGAAGTTAATCATCTAATTTTTTCCAAAACAATAAATCAATTATTCTGAAGACATTCGCATACTGGACAAGGGCATGTAAAAGTATATGTCTGGTGTTTGTCATTAAATGTACAGTACTGTATCGGTGGTCCGGTTTTATATTTTTTAGAAATTGCATCAGTATATATTCAGTTTTGACCTTTTATTTAGATATTTGATGGGAATTATGACTCGTATATTGTGAAGAATGTTCTGTCTCCACCAATCACTGCTCGTTATATTCGTATACATCCAGTGTCTTGGCATGTCAACATATGTATGCGTATTGAGCTTTATGGTTGTTACTGAGGTATGTACTAACCTTTCATACTTTATATAAATATCCTTCAGTTTATTGTAAAATATTAAAATTAAAAGGGGACTAACGGATCTAAGGTTACATGCCGAAGAAAGTTTTTGGCTGCCTACGTATAATTGCCTATATTCACAAACAAAATATCTTTACCACTGCATGCATATGGAATTTAGATCATTCATTTCCGTCTAAATAATTTCATTTCCGCTTTCTAAAAGATAGAAATCATATATATATACGAGATATGGCAATTGGGGCGCCAGAACCACTGGAACAACGAGGGGGAAGCTAGATTACGAGAGCAAGCCTCAGAATTAGCGCTCTAACAAAGCGTATCCCAGCGAGGTAACCATTAAGCATGAACTTCGGGAGTACGCCCAAGGCCAACGCAAATCCTTCCCTAAATTATTTAAGACTAAATATCAGAGTGGAAGATAGCAGGTATAAGGATCAGGTAAAGTCAATTAGATGTTGATTTCTAATGTTTTGATCTCTAAAAAATATGTTTTATGATTGGCCTCGAATACCAGAGCTTGTGATTCCAGTCTCATTTACTAACCAAAGCATTCTTCTGGATTCTTTGGTAAACCAGACTGGATCAGACAGAACTTGCATGAATGATTCTACCTGCCTCGTTGTTTCTGATGATTGCCTCAAGTTTTGCATAAAGCATTGCATAAAAACAGGTTTAATCAGGAAACGAGATCTCAGGGAAATGTGTAACCTGCAAGCAGGCTTGTTCAGGGAAGATACTGTACCTTGAAGTTCAGGCACTGAAGATCCATTCTTCATTTTGTAAAAACAGGTTGTAAAATGACGTAATGCACTGACTGCTTTCTCTTGTTGGAAAAAGAAGTGAAAATAAGAATTCCGTATTCTGAAAGTTTCTTCATACACAACCAAAACATAATCTCTTAACCATTAACCATAACGAATCTAATCAGACAACGGAGGTGTTTTGAGGGTGTTTCAGACAGAATCTTTTGATTGAGAGGCTAAAAGCGACCCCAAGGTTGTTGCACAGAGTTCAACGTAATAAAGCTCCGTCGACAAGAGACATTGTAAGCAAAAACTGCATCAAAAGTTTGTACAGAAGTGAAAACAATTAACCTGGATTGGTCGTTGCTGATGACTGATGTTATCATCGATGGTCGATCGCCACGAAACTAAAGAAATAAACACAGAAACTAATCGTTAATATTAAAGAATTGCAATGAACAAAACCTGAAAGATCTTGCCAATAGTTTCATCTTTGATATAAAAGAAAGGGAATGCAGGTATTAACATTAAATTATCAGGTGGGAAATAAAAATATTTATATAATATAAGTACTTGGACAGATAGATAGATAGATAGATAGATAGATAGATAGATAGATAGTTAGATTGTTGGTTGGCATTTGGCATAATTTCATGGCATTTGGCATTATCATTGTGCTAAATGCCATGGCATTTGGCATAATGACTATGGCATTTGGCATAATCTCCATGGTATTTGGCACAATACTAACATTGTGCCAAATACCATGGCATTTAGCACAAATTTTATGGCAATAAGCACAATTGCTATGGTATTTAGCACAATTTGATGGTATTTGGCACTATGTTGTGCAAAATGCCATGTCATTTAGGGGAATCTGAAATTGGTTCCATTTTTTCCTGTTTCTTACTGCTTTTCGATGTTTTTATATACTTATTGGTTTGTATTCTTATCACCCCAGTATTCACTCTCTTTTTACTAATTGAGGCTTTTCTTGTATATAACTGTTTTTTATACAGTTGTTTAATCCCTGTATTTTATTTTTCATCCTTTTTTGCATTTTTTTAAATATTCTTACGGCCATTTTTGCTTTTACCTCAACCTTGTTTTTTACTGCATTGTGAAGGTTATCACTTTTTTTTAGTCCTAGTTTTTACCCTGTTTGAACTTTCTCACTCTATTCATGGTGTTTACATTTTTAACTGATTTTTTCAAAACTTTTAATTGTTCCCTCCCCCTTCTATGCTGTGGATTACCATTCCTTACTTTTTAGTATGTATTTCGTTTTAAGCGAAATAGCTTAGAATCGAAATCCGTCAGGCAGAACTGAATATATGAATAATTCACCCTTCCAATTATCGTTCTAGTTACAGCCCTGGCTGCGATGCTGTTCCCTACCTCATGCATGTATATAGTATCTAATTACCTAAGTTTGTGGATAAAAGTTTACTTTCAATATACTCGTTTAAACCAATTCACTACATTTAAAAATGCGTTTTTTTATTTTGCTGTTTCAATATCGAATGCCTGTGGGTATTGAAAAATTATTGTTTCAGAACAGGTACAAGCGAGTTTGAGCAAGGAAAGGAAGTACGAAGAGGAAGACTTGTTTTGGCCGAGGTAGACTGGGAATAGTAGTCTTCGTCTTAAGTCTTCGTGCAGCAGGATCTTTGAATTTAGCAGTTCTGTCAAAGTTATACGACTACGAACACAGTACTAATTTTGTAAACATGAACAGAGCTGAATACCAGATGGCTATTTTAGCAATGTTTTTAGAAGATGCTTTGGAAGTGGAAGATGTTATGCTTCTTTACGATTTAAAAATCTCAAACAACATTTATATTCCATACAAGAACTATTCAAGATTTGGCTTGAATATATCTTACTTTGAAAACTTCGTTCTGACCACAACGAACTTTGTCACAAGCGATCCTAGTAAACTGAATTTAAAAATAGTCAAAACAAAACATTAGCATTTAACTTTAAGTGCTTTTTTATTTTTTACTAAAAAACAAGAAATGCTTTAATTGTTACAAATTGCATCGGTAATTACAACCTGGTAAAGTAAATTCAACTTCTTTTAAACTAAAAGCAAGTTGTTCATAGGCCTATTTGTAAATTAGGAAAAATCACTTGCAAATGAAAGTCCCCTGTCACACCTCTTAAAGGCACGTTGTCGTAAGATCATGACTAAGTAATGGTTACAGAATAATCACGTCTCCATGAGATATATAGAATCCCGAGAATTAGGTAAAAGATCACCAGGGGCCTTTGGCTCCCAGTTTCATTTATCGTAATCAGACCACTCTAAAATAATTAAATGGAATTTAATGAATTCCCTACACTATGAGAGATATATAAAGCATGCAAATACTGGCCGCTGATTAGCTGAGTGAAGGTAGCTATTCTCTAACGCATCACGTAATTATTATCCTATTAAGTTGTATTACATGATGTTCACTTGAAATTAGCATATTTCCCGTCCCTATCGCAGCGTTTTACTTTATTTATAAGCTGTATTTGGCTGTACTTTTCTGTAAGTCCTAACTCTTTGCAGACCTTGTCATTGATAATACATTTCCAAATAGCGTCATCGCTGAGATTTTCTTTACGTTGGAGGTCTATTGTCGCCTGTAAAACTGCTGCTGTCTCTTTTGCCAAAAAATATATTTTCTTCTTTGGACTTTTTTTTGGACTAAACCGCCTTGCTACAGTACGAAATAATTGAGAAACTGATTAGGTTAAGCATTCATTGGTTGGGGAAAATACGAGAGAATTGAGCTTTTGGAATTCAGAGGAACAAATTATTTTCCTATCATACAAATCACACACTCAAGACTTACATGCCAGTTGCATTCGCACACTTCGCAAAGGTTTCTTTGGCGATATTTTCGCACGTTTAACAGGCCTCCATTGTTGTTGCATCAAACGTTTTTCTGAGACAAAGAGATTGAGGTATAAGAAAATAAAAAAGGGACAACACAATCACCATTCAAACGTCATTCAAAGCAATGTAGAACTAAATTATTTGTGTTTATGGATCACATTTAATATACCGGTAGCTATTATTACAGTCCCTATCTGTTTTCAGCCAGTATCTTACTTTTTTCAGGACTTCTTCCCTCCACTTTTTCCGGACTTTTTTCTGGACTCGAATGACTGTCTTCCGGACTTTTTTCAGGGCTTTGTTCAATAAATTTTGGCTCATTTTCTCCTGGATGTTTTTCAACACCTTTTTCAGGGGTAGTTGTGGCGACATATCGTAGAAAATTTGATACTTTTGCACGACCTTGGGAAAAGAAACGATTTCATCAGAGTGATTTATGCAAGAAAAAATATGGCAACTTCCATATGTGATTTGAATAATATGTTAATATGCAAACTTACTGTGAAAACTGCTTGTTACATAAACGACTACTAGAAACGTCTTAATTAAACTACAGGTTTTGAACTGTTTCTTTCTATGTCCCATCTTAGTTTTTAAAAGGAAGATTCCCTATTCATGAAATAACAAAAAAATTAATTACCTTTTACTGCATCTCTCATGGCGTAGTGTCCTTCAGCGGTCGATGTGGAATGAGACATTTGCCGGGCAAGTTCATGCTTGGAAAGACCACCAGATTTGCCTGATTCAGCAACTTGTCTATGGCGGGACACCGCCGACTTTCGTATTCGTTTTCCAGTAACAGTTCCAGAAATAGACGGGTCAAGCATTTTAACCACCTTTGTAACCCTGGTTGAAATCTGCGAGGAAGGTAGAGGATTCCCTCTCACTGTCAAGAAGAAGAGTGGTTCTTTTTCTTTTTTGCCTTTTTGCTGAAGAAACGAATTGTTATTTGCAACAGCAGGTCTTAGTTTCTCCAAATAAATCACACCGCATTTGTAAGTACGCTCATCCCAGGACAGACTTGCTGGCCCCGTTCCTTAAAAAGATAGTGAAAATTTTTTTATATCAGTTACTTGTGTAGAGACACCCATATAATTTAAGATGCACATGTAAAAAGTGTTAACAAGATATGTTTAAACAAACTAATTATTTTGGAATTAAGAATTAAGAATAATTGTTTTGGTGTTTTCTTAAGCAAGTTTGTTGTTGTTCCTAAAATAATTTAATATAAAATTACGCAAAATAACTGCTTCTAAATTGCATGCTGGAAATTATTGCGGTTTAATGACATGCATTTGCTCAGAAAAGATCCATCTTCAGTTTTGATTTCAATATGCTAATGAAATAAAGCTGACTTTGTAAGCTTTTTGTATTGTGTTTAAAATTTGAAAATACGTGCGAAATAGCACGTAATTTTGTGTTGCGGTATGTATGTTTTTATTGCGCGTTAATTAATTTAAATGGTTTGACTAAACAAATTGTTTTATAAAATGCGTTAATAGGGTGATGACTTTTAAGTGGTTTTTAATTACAATCTAAATACGATAGTATGTTCAGTACTGGCCGTGGAACATCGTTAAATGGGGGGGCTACTGTACTGTTAATATTTTCAAGTTCAGGTTTATTTGTTTCTTTTCAAATTGTTCTTTTTTACGGTCTGTTAACATGAATTTTAGCACACACACGCGCACATTTAACGATCACCCTCGGCCATTGATGTTTGTATGTTTATTGACAATCAATCTTTTACTGATATGCCTTAAAACAATGGCTAGCGCATTCTATAGTAGCCTAGTGCTACCGTAATTCAGGAATGCCGCTTTTACTGAAATGGTAACTAAATAGAAACTCTAATATATATATTTCACTGTAAAGAAACTTGTTAAATTTGTAAATACCAAATAGTCCTTTTTCTCAAGTGTCATCACTCTCAAATTTAAAGGGCGTAATGCAAATGCGATTGATCTTAATCCCTATAATGTAAGCATGCAAATACTTCATTCAGAAATTCCGTAGTTACTTGTGTATGTCTAAACTATAAGACGAAATAGACAATCTTAGCGCTTCACATAAACTTAATTATTGCAAAGTTGTCTCTATTCGACCCTTAGGGCAGAGTCTAAAAAGATATAGACATGGTTTGTCTTAATATTAAGTATAGGATAATGTTAAATCCGGATACTATAAAAATCAGCAGTGGTAAAAAATCTGCAGGGGCCGGTTGTATCAAGCCCGTTTAGCTTAAACGGTGGTTAAGCTCAAAATAGAAAGCCAGTCTATTGCTTTATTCACTAAATCAGTCTAATTGTTTTTAAACCTTAATATCGAGATATTGTTTTCAACTACATATTTAGTGCATAATATTCAAGTTGACTCATTCAAGAGTTGTTAATTTTGACTTATCCACCGTTAAAATAAACGGCCTTGATACAACCGGCCCCAGATCGACAAAACTTAGAGCGGTTCTTTGACGTAGTGCGCAGCAGCTAGTTTCATCTGAACCGAAAATGCAGCTAATCGACCTCTAAACATGTCTAGAAGGAGAGAATTTTAAATAATCCGCAAACAGATAAATGCATGCGTATAGAGCACCGGGGCCGTTTGTATGAAGCCCGTTTAACTTAAAGTTAAACGGTGGATAGTTAAGTCAAAATTATAGTATAAGCAGTAATTATACTATAGATCAGTAAAAAAGAATATTGTCAGATGCTATATAAGTACATATTATACAGTAGCTATTTGGAATTGTATAATGCGTCAGAGAAAAATAAACAAGAATACAACATTTAAGACATCAGGAAATACGAACTTCTAACAACATCGGAAAAAACAGAGGGAACTTTCCAGTGAACGGAAATTTAATTACGGCTTACAGTATGGGGGCTGATTGCGGTTACCCAGAAGGAGAGGAATCGTTTGTGCAAATATACGTCAGGAACAAAACTATAGGGTTGTATTGATAGCAAGTAGAATTGGAAGGGCAATAAACATTCTAAAAACTGTATGAAATTATTTCAATTGATAAACCTGAACTAGGATAATCTATGTTCCTAATACAATGGCATTTGGCACAATGTGGTGGTATTTGGCACAATGTGGTGGCATTTGGCACAATAATATGGCATTGGGCACAATCAGCCATATAAGTTCTAGCTATACATTTAATGTCAAAACATGGTTTTATATCAGGTCTAATTAACAATAGCAGAGAAAAGGCCAGAGTCTCACTTAACTCTTAAGGAAGTTTGTTGTTGTTCCTTAAAATAATTGAATATAACATTGCGCAAAATAACTGCTTCTAAATTACATGCTGGAAATTATTGTAGTTTAATGACATGCATTTGCTCAGAAAAGATCCATCTTCAGTTTTGATTTCAATATATTAATGAAATAAAGCTGACTTTGTAAGCTTTTTGTGCATTATATATTGTGTTTGAAATTTGAAAATGCGTGCGAAATAGCATATATTTTTGTGTTGCGGTATGTATGTTTTTATTGCGCGTTAATGAATTTAAATGGTTTGACTCAACAGATTGTTTCATAATATGCGTTAATAGGGTCATAACTTTTGAGTGGTTTTTAATTACAATCTAAATACTATAGTATGTTCAGTACTGGCTGTGGAACATCGTTAAATGGGGGGGGGGGGGCTACTGTACTGTTAATATTTTCAAGTTCAGGTTTATTTGTTTCTTTTCAAATTGTTCTTTTTTACGGTCTGTTAACATGAATTTTAGCACACACACGCACATTTAACGATCACCCTCGGCCATTGATGTTTGTATGTTAATTGACAATCAATCTTTTACTGATATGCCTTAAAACATTGGCTAGCGCATTCTATAGTAGCCTAGTGCTACCGTGATTCAGGAATGCCGCTTTTACTGAAATGGTAAACTAAATAGAAACTCTAATATATATTTCACTGTAATTAAAGAAGCTTGTTAAATTTGTAAACACCAAATAGCCCTTTCTCTCAACTGTCATCACTCTCAAATTTAAAGGGCATAATGGAAATGCAATTGATCTTAATCCCTATAATGTAAGCATGCAAATACTTCATTCACAAATTCCGTAGTTACTTGTGTATGTCTAAACTATAAGACGCAAATCGCTGCGAAAATAGACGATCTTATTTTAATTAGCGCTTTGCATAAACTTATTGCGAAGTTGTCTCTATTCGAACCTTAGGGCAGAGTCTAAATAGATATAGACATGGTTTGTCTTAATATTAAATATAGGATTATGTTAAATCCGGATACTATAAAAATCAGCAGTTGTAAAAAATCTGCAGGGGCCGGTTGTATCAAGCCCGTTTAGCTTAAACGGTGCATGGTTAAGTTCAAAATAGAAAGCCAGTCTATCGCTTTATTCAACAAGCAAACTAAATGTTTTTAACCTTAATACAAAGATATTGTTTTCAACTACATATTCAGTGCATAATATTCAAGTTGATTCATTCAAGAGAGTTATTTTGACTTATCCGCCGTTTAACGGCCTTGATACAACCGGCCGCAGATCGGCAAAACGTGGAGCGGTTCTGTAACTTAGGGCAGCAGCTAGTTTCATCTGAACCGAAAATGCAACAGCTAATCGACTTCTAAACACGTCTATGGGGAGAGAATTTTAAATAATCCGCAAACAGATAAATGCATACGTATAGAGTGCTGTTAATTATAGTATAAGCAGTAAGTATACTATAGATCAGGGGCCGCTTGTATGAAAGCCGGATAGCGCTATCCACCAGATAATGATTTTTTCAACCGTTTTAAAAATGCTTGAAAAGTGATAAAATTTCATTTTTGGAACCAGCAATTATTGAAAAGGATACTCGATTTAGGAATACTAAGGTTTAATCAAAGTTATAGCAAACAACGGGCGATTTTAAAGCGATTGAGAAAACCACTATCCGGTAAATGGCGCTATCCGGCTTTCATACAACCGGCCCCACTAAGATCAGTAAATAAGAATATTGTCAGATGCTATATCAGTACATATCATACAGTAGCTATTTGGAATTGTATAATGCGTCAGAGAAAAATAAACAAGAATACATTTAAAACATCAGCAAATACGAACTTCTGACAACATCGGAAAAAAACAGAGGGAACTTTCCAGTGAACGGAAATTTAATTACGGCTTACAGTATGGGGGCTGATTGCGGTTACCCAGAAGGAGAGGAATCTTTTGTGCAAATATACGTCATGAACAAAACTATAGGGTTGTATTGATAGCAAGTAGAATTGGAAGGGCTATAAACATTCTAAAATTATTTCAATTGATAAATCTAAACTAGGATAATCTATGCTCCTAATACAATGGCATTTGGCACAATGTGGTGGCATTTGGCACAATAATATGGCCTTGGGCACAACAGTACGGCATTTAGCACAAAAATTTTGCATATATGCCACGTCATTTCGCACAGAATGAACGAGAAATATCAAATAAGTGAGCTTTTTGCAAAACACGAAACCTCAAAATCTTTGGTTAAAACAATGTTAGAAATATTATAAGGCAAATGTGGAGAATTCCGTCAATGGTCGAAATGGGTTATCCCTTAAAATTACAAGACATGAATCATGTTCATTAAAAAGCACACATAATTCCCTTGAATCAGTCATATAAGTTCTAGCTATACATTTAATGTTAAAACATGGTTTTACATGAGGTCTGATTAACAATAGCAGAGAAAAGGCCAGTGACTTAGCCACTAAATTTTGGCCATAATAAATATGTTTAGGAGAAATTAAATAGGGCAGCAGTAGTTGCATCTAGTTTACTGGAATACAACAGGTAATCAACTTCCAAGCACTCTAAGAGAAGAGAGTTTTATAGATAAGTATATAATAAGAATTGTATAGGAACAGGAATACAAGTCATTCAGACTATTGGGAAATACTCTGAACCATCACATGCAAAGAAACCATGCCAGGAAGTTATCAGGCTGGATTGTGGTTAACCAAGAGAGGATGTTGTTTGCGCAGAATATACGTCGTCAGAATTGTCCCTACAACCAAACTATAGGTTAGTTGTAGACAAAATTATTTGTCGTCCAACATAAAAGAAACTGACTGATCGCACATGCAGGGGGCATAATAGAACCCTTAAACAGTGAACAAGCCGCTACCTAAACAAGTTAAAGATTCGTATAAATACGTAGAGCTTATTTGCGACTAGAATTAAAGCTTGTTAGAGCAAACAGACCATGTATTATTAAGGCTTTTAAACAGCAAATATACTCCTTTAAACTGATAAGTTGCAAAGATCATAAATATTATTTGCGATTTTTATAGGCCGCGGCTCATAGTTTAGAATCGAAGTTCGTCTTTATTATAAGCCGTACGTATAATAATTTTATATTTAGGAAAATTGGTACATTCCTTGAAGGTCTACGTCCTATTTTCGCTTGTATAAATACCCATAATAAGTATGGAAAGGAAAAGGCTGCATGGTTAACAAAAAGTGAAAAGTATAAAAGGCAAAAGCGCGAGAATTTATTCAATGGTCGAAACGAGTTATCCCGAAATTTACAAGACAAGATCATTGCATCACATCATATTTATAACCAACATGACTGTTGCTATATAACAGTTATCATAGTTGCAAATACATTATGAAAACAATAATAACACATCTATGATTAGTAATGATAATAATACATGTGCAATGTTGGTATCTGATCGACCAATCAAGAAGCAGGTATAGGTGGGGAGAGTTTTTTAAAAAAAATTTAAAAAGCCCAGTTTTTTGAGGCTGAAAGTTAATATACTTTGCAGATGGCTGCCAAACAGGGTTTAATTGTGTTTATATCTTAAACGAGTTCGGTGACCCCCATTTTTTTGACATGAAATATTTACGCTTTACATGCTTTATCTATAAAAACGTTTTAAAAAATTTTTACGAAAATTTTGGGGAAATTTTTAATAAGCCAAAATAACGTTTTTTAAACAGACTTGACGGAATTTTAAAAAACTTTTTAGAGATAAAGCATCTATAGTGTAAATGTTTATTGCAAAAAAAAATTGGGGTCACTGAACTCGTTTGCGATATAAACACCATTAAACCCTGTTTTGCGGCCATTGCAAAACGTCTCTGTTGCCATAATAACGGGTGTCAGAGAAAAGTTCTGAATAGATTTTCGATTTAGATATATTTCCTGCAAAGTATATTATTAACTTTTAGCCTTCTAGCAAAGCATTTAGATGCCTAATAGCTCTGTTTAAAATATGAATAAAAAAAATTTGACGAACTGTATCAAGCCAAACTAAATTAATTACATATAATTACAATAGAATATAATTAAATCACATATAATTATGGAGGATCAATAATTAAGCAATCTAAAGAACAATTTCGTTGTGAATATTATTATTTGGGATATATACCATGCTTTGGTTATAAACAGTGAAGGCTTAAATAAATCTTTGAATCGAGAAGTTTATCCAGTAATTATATGCAATTTAAGCTTGTGCCAGGTCAATGGCATCGCCAGCATCGATAAGTGGGGTGGACATATTCATATATTCATGTTGACAGACCGATAAAACAATCAATTTGAAAAGAAATGAATAATGTAAAACACGAATATATAAATAAGTCCCCACACTTATCAAGCTGGCGACGCCACTGGGCCAGGTGGCAGAGACAATCCAAACCTCGTTCCCAGGGCCTTTTACCTTGATTCTGGTGGTGATTTCCTCTTCTTCTCATAAAGTCCCAAAAGACCCTGGGAACGAGGTTGAGAGACAATCCCAAGAGGTAATACTTGTGCTCTCAATTAAAAGTGTGTAAGGGGTTATATGCATTACCTTGTTTCGTGAGTAAGAAAACAATTTTAGAGCTACAAATACGACTGAAAATGCGCACTTTTGTAATTTTTTCATTGGAGGTCTTTTATTGGTTATCAAAAAATGGCTAAAAGAGCGTCACATATTTTCCGGACAGTCCCAGTCTCGTTGTAACCGCAGTTTCATTAAACGCTGCCTTCTAATGATGCAAATAACGCAAAGATAACAATTTTGTTCATGCTAATATAGAAAAAGTATAATTATGATGCAGAAAGGTAATAATCTAGAAATTCATATTTGAATATAAGAATTTAAACGACTGTGCGTAGAGCGTATGAATTCAGAAGGCGGGGGTCGAACTCCGAGCAGATTTGTTGTGACTCATGACAAACAGATTTATTATTGTAAATTACCAACATGTTACCATATGATTGTTACGACTACGTAAAAAAATATTTGTTGCTTTTATTTTCGCTCTCTAAGCACCTTTTGCAAAGCACATTTATATTCACGATCTTTTGTTTCTGTGCGTGACTTTAGAGGAAAAAAGATTATTTAATTTAACATAGCCTCATAGAGTAATAAGTTTCAAAGTCCGTATTTGAGACAAAAATATGAAGATTGCGCCAAATGCCAAAAGGAATAGCATGCAGTTGCGCCGAATACCACAGTTATGCAAAATACCATGGACATCTATTTTCAGCTTGGCATTTGGGACAATAAAATTGATGCAGTAGTTTTAAAAGCAAAAACGGATATTTCACAACGAATAAACACAAAGTAGATATTGGTTACACACAGTTTTACATTTTAAGACGGTATTAGACACTACAGAACTAAAATTTAAGGAAAAAATCAAATTTTACATGATTGTGCTAAATGCCAACAATCTATAGATAGATAGATAGATAGATAGATAGATAGATAGATAGATAGATAGATAGATAGATAGATAGATAGATAGATAGATAGATAGATAGATAGATAGATAGATTTAATTAAGATAACACATAGCAGCCTATAAGGCTGAATTGCGTGCTATACCTTGGGTATGATCTGCTCCAATGCACCAATACAAGAAGCACCAATACAAGAAGCACCAAGTGTATCCTCTAAGCTCCTATATATCAATCAATAAATAATGATATTTCTTCATCAAGAACAGGAAGGTAAAAGCCGAGACGCACCTGTTGTTTTCAACACCGTAGCGATACAAGGCATGCGTTATTTCAGCTGCACATAAGACGCTGCCGTGCCTAGCGTGAAGATCCAAGCCAACGGTCTGAGGTAAGATTGCAGGAAGAACTGTGAACGGAAAACACAAGTTATTGAAGGATAAACTTGATACATTTATTCTTTGACGAGATGACTCTCCCCCTTTCTGTCAAGCGTCAATCTCCTTCACAATCTGTTCTATCCTCCCGTTATTCTTCGAGGGGTTGCCCCACACCCCTACTCGCCCCACAAAGTGCCTTCCTCCCTCCCTCCCTCCTAGTTAATCGTCTTCTTCATAACTTCAGAACGATTTTACATTTCTCTCTCAGCGAAGCATATTACCTTCTTCCGCCATCATCACTGGATCTCGGACAGTAAGATTAAACAAAGCTTTGGATACGAGTTCCCTGACAGCACTAAAAACAAAAATACAACAGAGTTTGCAACTGCACCATTAAAAAGCTAAAGTTTTATAAGGTCGGGATGAAGTCAACTTTATGATCATTTTCTTTCCCAGAGATATTTTGTTTTACGAAAGAAAACATGCGGATTATTATTTCCGGAAAAAGTACAAACACTTTAGCTGCAACGTACAACTGGAAACAAGCATTGTAAAACAACTAGAACAAGTATTGTGATGATTTACAGTACACAAAAGTCATGCACACAGACTTACATGTCCCAATGACAAAGTTTAACTTTGTAGAGATGATCGATCAATTCATTCCTACAAATGAAACAACATTTTTCCACCATAAAGATTAAGAAACGAAAGCCGGAGGTGAGATATTAAAATACGACTTACTCTCGTCTTGCAGATAGTCTTCCGAGGAAATTTTCTAACGAGATCTCAGCCTGTCGTATCTACGAAAGAGATGAAATGTTATACCATAATTCTAATACAGTAAGTTAACCACAGGCTTTTAAAATCACTGGAAAAACTTGTAAGAAAGTCGTGTACTTACCAAAGACTCACTAAGACCACCAGCGCTGAGTATTATACCACTCAGTACGGCATATTGGTGGCACGGTATTTCCAATAACTGCGAAATTTTCCGGAAAACTTCAGCGGCGGCACCCCAATTTAAATTCTCAGAATCTTTTCTAGAATAAAAGACTCTGGTTTAATCAACTATCAAATTCACAGAAAGAGTTGAACGAGTGGATATTAATCTAGCTCTATCGTGAGCTCAGTGAAGACGTAGCGAGGTAAATATTAAAATGATGCAAACTATTAACTTTGCTATACCTTGGAAATATGTCACACAGGAGCTTGTGTTCAGGAATTCTTGGAATAACAGGACTGTGAGAAATAAAACAGCAGTGTTAATGTTGTGGGTTTCGCATTAACAAATGAAGACGGGATTGTTTAAGATTGGTAAACACAAACATCAAAGAACCTCTAATGAGAAGGAGGAGAACAGAGAATTCATTGAACCCAAGTGAAGATTTAAAGATTGCCCGAAATACTTACTTCTCTTTGTGAATAAGTTTCAGGAATATTTCTCCGGCATGTGCTCTCGTATGATCGATTTTTTCACTGCATTGTTTTAGCAGACAACACATCATTTCATTGCAACTAGAGAGGTTGAGAGGAAGCCAGAGATCTTTTGAGAATCAGCGTGGGGATTCTGATGAAATACAGACAACATACTCACGTCTCTTTAGAGAGAAGTTCGGAATCCGTCCCAGTTACAACTAGTATGAGTTTTGATAAACATGTCATGGCCGCCTTGCGGGACCTAAAGTTATAACATCGTTTAGTAAAGATCATTTCTCATTCCTAAAAAAGGAAACCAACTTAATTATCCTGGATTTCTCCCTCAGTTTTCTAAAGGAGGTCCAGAAAGGATCATCTCTTATTGATCCGGTGTTAATACCTCAGGATATAACCTCAGGATAGAACCTCACTCCGGTTATAAACAGTTCTCGACCAGTTCAAACTACATAATGACTTACCACGATCCAACATCACCTCAGCTGTCGATCGTGTAATCATTCATAGCTTTAAAACAACAGTGAAAGAGTCGCGTGAGGATAGACTCATTGATAACACTATTGCTTTCCCCTTCTCTTTTAACACCGACAGTCTCAGCAATACTGAAATTAGACAAATTGTGGTTTCAATTGGTTTAAATTTAGTCAGGTGATTATGAAGATATCAATTCAAGGTGATATTCTCTCATTGTGGTGAGATAAGATATCAATTCAAGGTGTCTCAAGTCTTTTACCCCGCAGGGAGTGCAACGCGTCCGCTCGGGATTGTGCGAATTTCCCAGCATCTTTCTCACGAACCTCTGTTACTCCAAAAAGACCCTCTATGACCTGATAAGACCCAAAACACCCCCATTATTACAAGGCAAAACTCAGAATACCTCAGAATTAGCGCTCTAACAAAGCGTATCCCAGCGAGGTAACCATTAAGCATGAACTTCGGGAGTACGCCCAAGGCCAACGCAAATCCTTCCCTAAATTATTTAAGACTAAATATCAGAGTGGAAGATAGCAGGTATAAGGATCAGGTAAAGTCAATTAGATGTTGATTTCTAATGTTTTGATCTCTAAAAAATATGTTTTATGATTGGCCTCGAATACCAGAGCTTGTGATTCCAGTCTCATTTACTAACCAAAGCATTCTTCTGGATTCTTTGGTAAACCAGACTGGATCAGACAGAACTTGCATGAATGATTCTACCTGCCTCGTTGTTTCTGATGATTGCCTCAAGTTTTCGATGTACGTGTTGATCAATGAATCTGCATAAAAACAGGTTTAATCAGGAAACGAGATCTCAGGGAAATGTGTAACCTGCAAGCAGGCTTGTTCAGGGAAGATACTGTACCTTGAAGTTCAGGCACTGAAGATCCATTCTTCATTTTGTAAAAACAGGTTGTAAAATGACGTAATGCACTGACTGCTTTCTCTTGTTGGAAAAAGAAGTGAAAATAAGAATTCCGTATTCTGAAAGTTTCTTCATACACAACCAAAACATAATCTCTTAACCATTAACCATAACGAATCTAATCAGACAACGGAGGTGTTTTGAGGGTGTTTCAGACAGAATCTTTTGATTGAGAGGCTAAAAGCGACCCCAAGGTTGTTGCACAGAGTTCCCTGGTTCAACGTAATAAAGCTCCGTCGACAAGAGACATTGTAAGCAAAAACTGCATCAAAAGTTTGTACAGAAGTGAAAACAATTAACCTGGATTGGTCGTTGCTGATGACTGATGTTATCATCGATGGTCGATCGCCACGAAACTAAAGAAATAAACACAGAAACTAATCGTTAATATTAAAGAATTGCAATGAACAAAACCTGAAAGATCTTGCCAATAGTTTCATCTTTGATATAAAAGAAAGGGAATGCAGGTATTAACATTAAATTATCAGGTGGGAAATAAAAATATTTATATAATATAAGTACTTGGACAGATAGATAGATAGATAGATAGATAGATAGATAGATAGATTTAATTAAGATAACACATAGCAGCCTATAAGGCTGAATTGCGTGCTATACCTTGGGTATGATCTGCTCCAATGCACCAATACAAGAAGCACCAATACAAGAAGCACCAAGTGTATCCTCTAAGCTCCTATATATCAATCAATAAATAATGATATTTCTTCATCAAGAACAGGAAGGTAAAAGCCGAGACGCACCTGTTGTTTTCAACACCGTAGCGATACAAGGCATGCGTTATTTCAGCTGCACATAAGACGCTGCCGTGCCTAGCGTGAAGATCCAAGCCAACGGTCTGAGGTAAGATTGCAGGAAGAACTGTGAACGGAAAACACAAGTTATTGAAGGATAAACTTGATACATTTATTCTTTGACGAGATGACTCTCCCCCTTTCTGTCAAGCGTCAATCTCCTTCACAATCTGTTCTATCCTCCCGTTATTCTTCGAGGGGTTGCCCCACACCCCCTACTCGCCCCACAAAGTGCCTTCCTCCCTCCCTCCCTCCTAGTTAATCGTCTTCTTCATAACTTCAGAACGATTTTACATTTCTCTCTCAGCGAAGCATATTACCTTCTTCCGCCATCATCACTGGATCTCGGACAGTAAGATTAAACAAAGCTTTGGATACGAGTTCCCTGACAGCACTAAAAACAAAAATACAACACGAGTTTGCAACTGCACCATTAAAAAGCTAAAGTTTTATAAGGTCGGGATGAAGTCAACTTTATGATCATTTTCTTTCCCAGAGATATTTTGTTTTACGAAAGAAAACATGCGGTATTATTATTTCCGGAAAAAGTACAAACACTTTAGCTGCAACGTACAACTGGAAACAAGCATTGTAAAACAACTAGAAACAAGTATTGTGATGATTTACAGTACACAAAAGTCATGCACACAGACTTACATGTCCCAATGACAAAGTTTAACTTTGTAGAGATGATCGATCAATTCATTCCTACAAATGAAACAACATTTTTCCACCATAAAGATTAAGAAACGAAAGCCGGAGGTGAGATATTAAAATACGACTTACTCTCGTCTTGCAGATAGTCTTCCGAGGAAATTTTCTAACGAGATCTCAGCCTGTCGTATCTACGAAAGAGATGAAATGTTATACCATAATTCTAATACAGTAAGTTAACCACAGGCTTTTAAAATCACTGGAAAAACTTGTAAGAAAGTCGTGTACTTACCAAAGACTCACTAAGACCACCAGCGCTGAGTATTATACCACTCAGTACGGCATATTGGTGGCACGGTATTTCCAATAACTGCGAAATTTTCCGGAAAACTTTCAGCGGCGGCACCCCAATTTAAATTCTCAGAATCTTTTCTAGAATAAAAGACTCTGGTTTATTCAACTATCAAATTCACAGAAAGAGTTGAACGAGTGGATATTAATCTAGCTCTATCGTGAGCTCAGTGAAGACGTAGCGAGGTAAATATTAAAATGATGCAAACTATTAACTTTGCTATACCTTGGAAATATGTCACACAGGAGCTTGTGTTCAGGAATTCTTGGAATAACAGGACTGTGAGAAATAAAACAGCAGTGTTAATGTTGTGGGTTTCGCATTAACAAATGAAGACGGGATTGTTTAAGATTGGTAAACACAAACATCAAAGAACCTCTAATGAGAAGGAGGAGAACAGAGAATTCATTGAACCCAAGTGAAGATTTAAAGATTGCCCGAAATACTTACTTCTCTTTGTGAATAAGTTTCAGGAATATTTCTCCGGCATGTGCTCTCGTATGATCGATTTTTTCACTGCATTGTTTTAGCAGACAACACATCATTTCATTGCAACTAGAGAGGTTGAGAGGAAGCCAGAGATCTTTTGAGAATCAGCGTGGGGATTCTGATGAAATACAGACAACATACTCACGTCTCTTTAGAGAGAAGTTCGGAATCCGTCCCAGTTACAACTAGTATGAGTTTTGATAAACATGTCATGGCCGCCTTGCGGGACCTAAAGTTATAACATCGTTTAGTAAAGATCATTTCTCATTCCTAAAAAAGGAAACCAACTTAATTATCCTGGATTTCTCCCTCAGTTTTCTAAAGGAGGTCCAGAAAGGATCATCTCTTATTGATCCGGTGTTAATACCTCAGGATATAACCTCAGGATAGAACCTCACTCCGGTTATAAACAGTTCTCGACCAGTTCAAACTACATAATGACTTACCACGATCCAACATCACCTCAGCTGTCGATCGTGTAATCATTCATAGCTTTAAAACAACAGTGAAAGAGTCGCGTGAGGATAGACTCATTGATAACACTATTGCTTTCCCCTTCTCTTTTAACACCGACAGTCTCAGCAATACTGAAATTAGACAAATTGTGGTTTCAATTGGTTTAAATTTAGTCAGGTGATTATGAAGATATCAATTCAAGGTGATATTCTCTCATTGTGGTGAGATAAGATATCAATTCAAGGTGTCTCAAGTCTTTTACCCCGCAGGGAGTGCAACGCGTCCGCTCGGGATTGTGCGAATTTCCCAGCATCTTTCTCACGAACCTCTGTTACTCCAAAAAGACCCTCTATGACCTGATAAGACCCAAAACACCCCCATTATTACAAGTCAAAACTCAGAATACCTCAGAATTAGCGCTCTAACAAAGCGTATCCCAGCGAGGTAACCATTAAGCATGAACTTCGGGAGTACGCCCAAGGCCAACGCAAATCCTTCCCTAAATTATTTAAGACTAAATATCAGAGTGGAAGATAGCAGGTATAAGGATCAGGTAAAGTCAATTAGATGTTGATTTCTAATGTTTTGATCTCTAAAAAATATGTTTTATGATTGGCCTCGAATACCAGAGCTTGTGATTCCAGTCTCATTTACTAACCAAAGCATTCTTCTGGATTCTTTGGTAAACCAGACTGGATCAGACAGAACTTGCATGAATGATTCTACCTGCCTCGTTGTTTCTGATGATTGCCTCAAGTTTTCGATGTACGTGTTGATCAATGAATCTGCATAAAAACAGGTTTAATCAGGAAACGAGATCTCAGGGAAATGTGTAACCTGCAAGCAGGCTTGTTCAGGGAAGATACTGTACCTTGAAGTTCAGGCACTGAAGATCCATTCTTCATTTTGTAAAAACAGGTTGTAAAATGACGTAATGCACTGACTGCTTTCTCTTGTTGGAAAAAGAAGTGAAAATAAGAATTCCGTATTCTGAAAGTTTCTTCATACACAACCAAAACATAATCTCTTAACCATTAACCATAACGAATCTAATCAGACAACGGAGGTGTTTTGAGGGTGTTTCAGACAGAATCTTTTGATTGAGAGGCTAAAAGCGACCCCAAGGTTGTTGCACAGAGTTCCCTGGTTCAACGTAATAAAGCTCCGTCGACAAGAGACATTGTAAGCAAAAACTGCATCAAAAGTTTGTACAGAAGTGAAAACAATTAACCTGGATTGGTCGTTGCTGATGACTGATGTTATCATCGATGGTCGATCGCCACGAAACTAAAGAAATAAACACAGAAACTAATCGTTAATATTAAAGAATTGCAATGAACAAAACCTGAAAGATCTTGCCAATAGTTTCATCTTTGATATAAAAGAAAGGGAATGCAGGTATTAACATTAAATTATCAGGTGGGAAATAAAAATATTTATATAATATAAGTACTTGGACAGATAGATAGATAGATAGATAGATAGATAGATAGATAGATAGATAGATAGATAGATTTAATTAAGATAACACATAGCAGCCTATAAGGCTGAATTGCGTGCTATACCTTGGGTATGATCTGCTCCAATGCACCAATACAAGAAGCACCAATACAAGAAGCACCAAGTGTATCCTCTAAGCTCCTATATATCAATCAATAAATAATGATATTTCTTCATCAAGAACAGGAAGGTAAAAGCCGAGACGCACCTGTTGTTTTCAACACCGTAGCGATACAAGGCATGCGTTATTTCAGCTGCACATAAGACGCTGCCGTGCCTAGCGTGAAGATCCAAGCCAACGGTCTGAGGTAAGATTGCAGGAAGAACTGTGAACGGAAAACACAAGTTATTGAAGGATAAACTTGATACATTTATTCTTTGACGAGATGACTCTCCCCCTTTCTGTCAAGCGTCAATCTCCTTCACAATCTGTTCTATCCTCCCGTTATTCTTCGAGGGGTTGCCCCACACCCCCTACTCGCCCCACAAAGTGCCTTCCTCCCTCCCTCCCTCCTAGTTAATCGTCTTCTTCATAACTTCAGAACGATTTTACATTTCTCTCTCAGCGAAGCATATTACCTTCTTCCGCCATCATCACTGGATCTCGGACAGTAAGATTAAACAAAGCTTTGGATACGAGTTCCCTGACAGCACTAAAAACAAAAATACAACACGAGTTTGCAACTGCACCATTAAAAAGCTAAAGTTTTATAAGGTCGGGATGAAGTCAACTTTATGATCATTTTCTTTCCCAGAGATATTTTGTTTTACGAAAGAAAACATGCGGTATTATTATTTCCGGAAAAAGTACAAACACTTTAGCTGCAACGTACAACTGGAAACAAGCATTGTAAAACAACTAGAAACAAGTATTGTGATGATTTACAGTACACAAAAGTCATGCACACAGACTTACATGTCCCAATGACAAAGTTTAACTTTGTAGAGATGATCGATCAATTCATTCCTACAAATGAAACACATTTTTCCACCATAAAGATTAAGAAACGAAAGCCGGAGGTGAGATATTAAAATACGACTTACTCTCGTCTTGCAGATAGTCTTCCGAGGAAATTTTCTAACGAGATCTCAGCCTGTCGTATCTACGAAAGAGATGAAATGTTATACCATAATTCTAATACAGTAAGTTAACCACAGGCTTTTAAAATCACTGGAAAAACTTGTAAGAAAGTCGTGTACTTACCAAAGACTCACTAAGACCACCAGCGCTGAGTATTATACCACTCAGTACGGCATATTGGTGGCACGGTATTTCCAATAACTGCGAAATTTTCCGGAAAACTTCAGCGGCGGCACCCCAATTTAAATTCTCAGAATCTTTTCTAGAATAAAAGACTCTGGTTTAATCAACTATCAAATTCACAGAAAGAGTTGAACGAGTGGATATTAATCTAGCTCTATCGTGAGCTCAGTGAAGACGTAGCGAGGTAAATATTAAAATGATGCAAACTATTAACTTTGCTATACCTTGGAAATATGTCACACAGGAGCTTGTGTTCAGGAATTCTTGGAATAACAGGACTGTGAGAAATAAAACAGCAGTGTTAATGTTGTGGGTTTCGCATTAACAAATGAAGACGGGATTGTTTAAGATTGGTAAACACAAACATCAAAGAACCTCTAATGAGAAGGAGGAGAACAGAGAATTCATTGAACCCAAGTGAAGATTTAAAGATTGCCCGAAATACTTACTTCTCTTTGTGAATAAGTTTCAGGAATATTTCTCCGGCATGTGCTCTCGTATGATCGATTTTTTCACTGCATTGTTTTAGCAGACAACACATCATTTCATTGCAACTAGAGAGGTTGAGAGGAAGCCAGAGATCTTTTGAGAATCAGCGTGGGGATTCTGATGAAATACAGACAACATACTCACGTCTCTTTAGAGAGAAGTTCGGAATCCGTCCCAGTTACAACTAGTATGAGTTTTGATAAACATGTCATGGCCGCCTTGCGGGACCTAAAGTTATAACATCGTTTAGTAAAGATCATTTCTCATTCCTAAAAAAGGAAACCAACTTAATTATCCTGGATTTCTCCCTCAGTTTTCTAAAGGAGGTCCAGAAAGGATCATCTCTTATTGATCCGGTGTTAATACCTCAGGATATAACCTCAGGATAGAACCTCACTCCGGTTATAAACAGTTCTCGACCAGTTCAAACTACATAATGACTTACCACGATCCAACATCACCTCAGCTGTCGATCGTGTAATCATTCATAGCTTTAAAACAACAGTGAAAGAGTCGCGTGAGGATAGACTCATTGATAACACTATTGCTTTCCCCTTCTCTTTTAACACCGACAGTCTCAGCAATACTGAAATTAGACAAATTGTGGTTTCAATTGGTTTAAATTTAGTCAGGTGATTATGAAGATATCAATTCAAGGTGATATTCTCTCATTGTGGTGAGATAAGATATCAATTCAAGGTGTCTCAAGTCTTTTACCCCGCAGGGAGTGCAACGCGTCCGCTCGGGATTGTGCGAATTTCCCAGCATCTTTCTCACGAACCTCTGTTACTCCAAAAAGACCCTCTATGACCTGATAAGACCCAAAACACCCCCATTATTACAAGGCAAAACTCAGAATACCTCAGAATTAGCGCTCTAACAAAGCGTATCCCAGCGAGGTAACCATTAAGCATGAACTTCGGGAGTACGCCCAAGGCCAACGCAAATCCTTCCCTAAATTATTTAAGACTAAATATCAGAGTGGAAGATAGCAGGTATAAGGATCAGGTAAAGTCAATTAGATGTTGATTTCTAATGTTTTGATCTCTAAAAAATATGTTTTATGATTGGCCTCGAATACCAGAGCTTGTGATTCCAGTCTCATTTACTAACCAAAGCATTCTTCTGGATTCTTTGGTAAACCAGACTGGATCAGACAGAACTTGCATGAATGATTCTACCTGCCTCGTTGTTTCTGATGATTGCCTCAAGTTTTCGATGTACGTGTTGATCAATGAATCTGCATAAAAACAGGTTTAATCAGGAAACGAGATCTCAGGGAAATGTGTAACCTGCAAGCAGGCTTGTTCAGGGAAGATACTGTACCTTGAAGTTCAGGCACTGAAGATCCATTCTTCATTTTGTAAAAACAGGTTGTAAAATGACGTAATGCACTGACTGCTTTCTCTTGCAGTAATGCACTGACGATATTCATCATATTGAGCGATGTATCATATTGAGCGATGTAGACACTAGGAAATAAACACGATTATTAGTGAGGTGAGGTGATGGACGAAAACGTCACCAGAAGTCCACTTGCAAGCAACGTTCATGATCTCTGGAGTCTGGACTCCAAAAATTTTCAAATATTCGTAAACACAACAGTTGGACACTGATGGCCGCTGTTTGCAAACGAGGAAAACCTTTTGTATAACTAGAATTGACCTTTGAGCTTCTAATCAATATATTATGTAAATTATTAGGATACGTGACCAGCCGACTGTAACATTGCGACTACACCCCATACTCGGCTACCAGACACAAAGATGTTAGTTGTTTAAAGTTATTTTGTACTAAAAATGACTATCAAAAGTTCGTTGTGAAAGAAATTCTCGTGGTTAGTTTAGAGTATTAGACCACAGGAATAAAGAATAGCTAATACGTGGGGAAACAAACTTCTTAGATTCCTGTCTTGTTGAGAATGGCTTCCTACCCAGCGGAAAACAAATATGGCTACGATGAGGACAAGTTTGAAAAGGCTGTCGACGCTCATTTTCATTACTCTTCTGAACAAATTAGTAGACTAGTTGAAACAAATCATTTGATAAATAGTTAACTAAGAATTAAAGAATGTTATACATGATGTAGCAATATTTCCAGGGAATATAACACGCACGTCATAGTAAGATAAGTATTCTTTCTATTCCCCACTTCGTAATAATCTGTTTTCGTGAGAATATCAATACCATGAGGTAACGTTCCCTGACAAATAAAGACAAATAAAACGAGCTTTATTTACAGAGAAGACCAGAGCAAATGACGCATTTGAAATGAAATTAAATTGTATTTTTCAAATTCTAAAACAAGGATTAAACAAGAGTTCATTGCGGAGAGAGTATTTTTCTTACCTGCCTTCCAAGTTTTACATTTTTTGAGCCTGTTTACATGGAGCGAGTTATCCCGGCTGGGCGAGGTGAAAACAGCATATAATGAAAGACTAATCAGGTTAAGCCTTTCATGTGATGCGCTTTTTACCTCGCCTAGCCTGGATAACTCACTCCATGTAAACATGCAGGGGCTTAATCAACTGCAGTTTATGAATTTTCTATTTTGAAGATGTGAAAATATGTAAACTACCTCGCAATCTCTTCAATATATGGTTTTATTTCCACAGGATTGTAGGCTCTTGCAAATGACCAGCAAGCACAGCAAGCAACATCCCTAACAATACTTTCATGAGACAGTGTGAAACATAACAATACCATCATGTAACACTATCAAACTACAATATTTATGGACTGTGGGAGAAAGTATTTTTAACCCTTCAGCTGGCATTTTACCAAGACATATTAGCCTTATCAAAGCATTCTTATTTTGACTATATATGAATGTTCGATATCAAATTTTACACATCAGAGGAAATACTGCTAGCCAATGGACTAAACTTCTTTGTCTGAAGTGACCCTCGAAATGAAGTCTGCCACATCAAAGAGGCTCATTTGAATCAAAGACTTCCATAATCCATATAGCATCAAAACAATAATTAAAATTATCAATTAAACCAGCATTTGTTTTTACAGACACCAACACTTCTTCAATTTATATTGAATAAGGCGGTATGTTGCTTTAAGTTGAAATATATCAGTTGCCTTTTCAAAGAGTTTCCATTCTGATTGGAGTGATAAAAAAATATCTTGAATGATATAATACAGAATATAGCCATTACTGGTCGATCAGAATGCAGGTGTTTTAACAATCGGCATAATTAGGATTTAGAAAGTAAAGTATTTCCTTAATTAACTTACAATTATCTTCGACATCCTTTTGGCTGTCTTTCTCCGCTTGAAATATCAAATACGCGATCGTACGGAGCTGAGATCGCCTGAAGATTAAAAGAGATTAAGTGTTCAATTGTTTGAAAGCCGTGAGTCGAATCAGGCGTCCAGTCGGCCCAGACGAAGCCGGCGATGTCCATGGTTGGCGAACGATGCTTTCGATGATATTTCGAGGTCTTTTACTCGAAATATTTCGTGGTTTTCAAGAGGAAAGCTGTCAAAACATGTCAAAGGATTTAAAGAACGAGGAACAGAAATTCGCCGGAAATGAATTTGCGCTGAAACAGCGTCATTAAGGACTTGCATGCGGCTAAAGACAGGAATGTAGTCCGGCTTGTGATTGGCTAATCCCGAGGTCGGAATATGGCGGAAATCGGATCATCGGTTCAATATCGTACTATAATCGGACACGCTCGTGTTACAATCGATATAAAATCGTGCTGTTAAAAGATTTATGAAAGTCAGTGTTGCCAACCTTGGGATTTTATCCCAAGATCTTGGGATTTTTTAAGGCTGTTGGGATTTTTTTGGGATTTTTATTTTTTTAATAAGACCTTGGGATTTTTCTTGGGATTTTTTAGAATAGAGACAAGATAATGTTTTAATAATGATAGTTGTAATACTGATTAATCTGCCTGCTCGGTATAACTGTTATTCACTAAATATTTTAATATATCATACAGAGTATACGGCAGTTAAGTGCTGAGATCAGTGAGAAGGTTTCTTCCTATCGTTTATACAAGACCAAGTATTTCGCCAGGCTTCGGTTAACGCGCATGGCTGAACACTTCGCCTGATGAGGGGACCTGGGAACTAATGAAAAAAATTTTGGGATTTTTTGGGGGGAAAATAGGGAATCTTGGGATTTTTTGGGAGCTATATTGGGATTTTTAGGAAAACTGACTTGGCAACACTGATGAAAGTCTGTATCGTGTCTTATCACTGTTGTGTGAACATCCGTGACTTATCCACTCGTTCGCATTTTTCAAAGGAAGAAAATCTCACATAGAATCGCAGAAAAAGTTGCAAGTGTAAACGGGCCTTTTATATAAATACTCAATGACAATGTAATTCTAGGGTGAAACTAGATTTGAAGGAATTTATTTGATATAATGTCAGTTGTAATACTTTGTGCCCAACTTGAACAGTAAAAAAACAAAGTTGAATCGTTCTTTCCAGAACGATTAATACCATCATGAAATATGCACCGATTACACGGTGCACTCACTGCACTGTCCACCTGCAATGTCCGCATGCCTGTTTGCAGGCTATCATATTTTGTTCATCGCGCGAATGCGCGGGAAATTTGCAAATAGGAAGTCGCCATGTTTATTGACCCGTAACATTGGAATAAAGCCGTTTCGCGTTCATCTACTCTTCAGTCTTCAATTAAAAAGTAAGAATATTCATTATAAATTAAAAGAAGAGACACTTCAAGAACATGAATTTGTTCTCGAGCAATGAAAAACATCCAACCAACAATAGATTATATTCATTGCTATCGGGAAGTGTCTCTTGTATTAAATTGCAACTGCGGGGTTTTTTTCGGTGCAATGGAAGGGTGCTTAGGGTGGGCGCTGCCAACTCTTAAAAATGGAAATCTGCTTAACACTTCCCTTTTTCCTTCTATTTATAGCCATCTCATTTATTAGCCTTTAGCATCGAAAGGAAAGTATATATTGAAAATATATTATATAGAATACAGCGCTACAATGCGCAATTAGTATACAATAATGGAAGAGGTAAGCATAAAGCACGTGGTAATTAGTACTAGTAGTACCAAAGGACATACTTCATTCTAATATACTTCACAATAAGCTTGCCCAGTCAGAAATCAGATCATCGTCAACTTGGAACAGTGACCAAGAGGCAAGAATTAAAAATGTAACAAAGAATAGTATTAGTGAATACTCATGCAAGTGAACGGTTTTTCATTTCTGTAATCTTCAATACGTTACTTCTTTAGATAAGTCACGCCAGGCAGAATAGCATCTTATTAAGTCAAATTGACTTGGGAAAGCTTAGCAGACTGCAAGCATTCCGTTTACGTTATCCTCATATTTCGTGGCCAAAGGGGGCTAAAGTCCAGCTTACTAAGAACGCAGATTTCAATCGTTTTCTTGAAGCAGGAATAACTGCGCCAGAGATCCCACCGCGGTCGTGTCTTCATTCGTGGAAAAAAGAACTAACAGAGTTAAATAAAATTCATCCTGACGGCACAGCGCATGTACAAAGTGAAACAAAAACCGTGGTTTACGATATCAAGCTGATAAATGAACTCCTTTGCGTACACAAAGCAATGGAAATCAAAAAAGAAGTCGAACGGGAGCTGGATTGGTTCGCTGGTGTGACGAATTGCCCTGCTAATTTGGTCAGTCAGCCTGCCCAAGAGGATATAAAAAAATTCCAAAGACTTATTTATACGGAGAGGTACGACGAAATGTTTTCTGGGTACGATACCTCGCCTGAGGAATTATCAAGGCTGTGCTGCACTCGATGGCTATCCAGCGACCACATGTCTTGGATCACTCAACGGCTGAATGGTATGCAAGAAGAAACATTTTGTATTTACTTGAATTTTACACGGGACATCGGTCGCTTTGTTAGCAAACGAATAGACTCACTAAGGCGAAAACCAAAGAATTTCCTCTTTATCCTCAATGTGGGTAAAAGTGCAGATGGTAATGTTTATCTTGGAACCTGTGAACAGCCTGGCAATCACTGGACAGTATGCCACGTCGATACAAAAGAACGTATTGTCACCTACTGCGATTCACTTGCTTGGTCAAGCCTCATTAATCTTTTGGACAAGATCGGAAAATTCATTCAAGCAACACACAATGAAGAGGTATCATTATACAAGTTTCTGTATGCTCACGATCCGTCGTCAGTTGGATCGAACGGACACCAGTGTCTTTCATCGTGTTCTCCCCTTTATCCACTACAGTGGTGTGGTAACGTATGCGGCGTCGTCGTAATGATTGCGGCAGCTATTGCATGTCTTGCAGCTGACTTCTTTAAAGATCTAACGAAAAGTAAAGACCCTGCACCGCAGTGCTCAAACTTTCTTAGGGAACCAACGAAGTACTCAAAGTATCTTCGCTTAGTGTTGATGTCTTGGTTTGCAAGAAATGATATTATCGTGTCGAATGTGTTGCCTTCATTCAATGTACCTTCACTAAGATCAGAGAGGAAAAAAGATGGGAAAGAAGTGAGGAAAGAGGGGAAGAGAGATGAGAAAGAACTGAAGATAGAGGAGAAGAAAGAGGAGAAAGAAGGAAAGAAAGAGGAGAAGAAAGATGAGAAAGAAGTGAAGATAGAGGAAAAGAAAGAGGAGGAAGAAGGGAAGAAAGAGGAGAAGAATGATGTGAAAGAAGTGAAGATAGAGGAAAAGAAAGAGGAGGAAGAAGGGAAGAAAGAGGAGAAGGAAGAGCAAAAAAAAAGAGAGAAAGAAAGAGGTAAAGGAAGCAAAAAAAGAAGAGGAGACAGTGAAGAAAGGGGAGGAAAAAGAAGTGGATAAAAAGAAGGATGTGAAGAAGACTCTTCCCGCCAGGAGAGGTGTAAACAAATGGGAATGTCCACATTGTGATCTTACCTGCAACGATAAATCTAACCTTAATCGGCATATGAGACGGAAACATAAAGACGATCGATTGCAGGTGAATAAAGAATACGACGACGTTCAATCGGGTAGAAGGTGCAGGTGTATTCAGTGCGGTTATACTTGCCACAGGATCGTCGAGTTCCGTAATCACCTATCAAAAGCGCACAATGTTATATTCAGGACAGAAAACATCAAGCTACAAAACTACAAGGGTGTGTAATATTAACCTTTTCTATTTCCCATGCATGTTTAGTGAGATTGTAAAAATAAGCACTCGGAGTAGAGAAAGAGAAATTAAGAAATTAAAACTTTAGACTCATTTTTGATCGAAAGAAGGAAAGAAATCATCACAACTATAAAGATCTTACTTAAATTGGCAGTTTTACTAATTTTAGTAAGCTCAGAAAGTGTCCTTTTTAACCTGTAGGTAAGAAATTAGTCTAAAGGGCAAGTCGTCCATTAGGTAACTGTTTTCTATGCTAACATTTTTTTAGAGTTTCAAACATGGAAAGAATTATTCGAAGATAGAGAGGATTGTCTCTTTATTAAGAATACTGGAGCGAAACGATTAAGTGGCGAATCAATGGTTGAGTATTTCAACTGTAACCGTGGAGGAGATTACGTGCCCAAGGGCGAAGGGAAAAGGAGATTAAAGAGTCAAGGTGCGCATTTACTCTATTATCTATTGCTTTAGATATATTTAATTAACTAGCCCGCTTTAAAAGTGCTCCCCAAATGACGTCTAAAACTGCTTTGTGTACGGCGATTTAAAATTTATTTAAATACGGTATATGTAAAACGACGAAAATAACACTATGGATACTCACGTTTGTAGAATTACCACACCCTTCTTCTATTCCACTAGGTTCAAGCAAGATTAACAACAATTGCACAGCTGGCATGACAGTTACAACAGAAAAAGACGGGCAAGTAGACATGGATATATGCTACACACATTACGGACACGACCACGAACTCCAACATATCCGAATATCTAAAATCAAAAGACGAGAGATTGCACTGAAGATCAGGGAAGGAATCAGTAGAGAACGTGTTCTGGACGGTATACGAGAAAATGTTGAAGAGGATCTGCATCGCCACCACCTAGTAGACAAAAAGGACTTGACAAATATCAGTGTAGCATACGGGCTAGATAACATACGCCGTCATGCAAATGATCAACAAAGCGTACCGGCATGGATCGAAGAGTGGACTGAAAACGAAAATACAAACCCAATACTCTTTTACAAATTACAAGGTGGAGCGGCGCCGGATGATGTGAATCTATCCGAAGAAGATTTTTTCATTGTCGTACAAACCCCGATACAAAAGCATATGTTTCAACAGTTTGCTTCAAATGGCGTTTGTTGTGACACCACACATGGGACTAATGGGTACGACTTCTCGTTGGCTACGGTCCTTGTTGCTGACGAGTTTGGAAAGGGATTTCCCGTAGGATGGTGCATCTCCAATCACGAGGATTTCACAACAATGCATCTATTTTTCCGAATGATTCGCGAAAATTGCGGCGTACAACACAATGGGTTCTTCATGAGCGACATGGCTCCTCAATTTTACAACGCCTGGGTTGCGGTGATGGGAGAACCTCGGCCAAAGAAGCTTGTGTGCACATGGCATGTAGATAAGGCGTGGCGAACGGAATTAAAAAAAAAGATAGGAGAGACGGTTGTAGAAGCAGAGGTTTATAAGATGCTGCAGATGGTTTTGGAACAAACGAACACGAGATTGTTTCAGGATTGCGTCAACGCGTTGTTACAAGATTTGTCATCGGATGCAAAGAAGAAAGAATTTCACGAATTGAACGGATACAAGCTCTGCTGTCAAGCAATTTTTTACACGAATTTTGATAAAATTCCACACGGTCTCACAACTTTAATCATTAAGATGGCTCATCGCGTTGGTCTATCGAAGTACAACAACAACTTTGGTAAGACACACAGTTTAAATTTTCTATTTTACCCCTTACGAATACACTTTCACGCAGTCTTGATCCTTTATGATTCTCCTATAAACACACACCACTTTTGCTCACTTCTTATCTTCGTGGTTTTTCTACACAAAGCCAACCCTGCTCCCCGCTGACGAGTCCGCAAAAGGATGAAACGCCGCGTACGGGGATACTGATTCGCACGCTTGCCTTTCTTGTCTTCTGTTTTACTTTTCTACCCACCTCCTTACATTACCTTGACTTAACACCACCAATAACGCTACACAACCTATTACTACAAACGCAACTACATAGTCTCTTGAAGAACTCAATCATACACAAACAAAACCCTTTTTTTAAAAAATTTTATTTCAAACACACCACATGGTTGGCAGTTGTCCAACAAATTCCAAACTACCCTGGTTATTTTTATTTATTTCTACGCCCCTCAATTCGCAATTAACTATTCAACGAATTACTCATTATGTTCCCCTTTAGCCCACATACACATAACGTTCTATTTTTTCCTCTAGTTTGTTTAATTCAGACAATTGTTACAAATTAACTTATAACTATATAAGAACTACAATATGGTTCCAATTACCTATGTCAAAATATAAAATAAAAATTGGGGGGCCCATATTCATATATTCGTGACACGCAGGATTAATTTCTTTTGAAATCGATTGTCTTTACAGTCTGTCATCATGAATATATGAATATGGGCCCCCCCAATTATCAATGCTGGCTACGCCACTGCTTTTCCCCCCATTCGTGAAAATCTATGTAACTACCCCCCCCCCCTGGAACACCTTACAGATTCTCTGATTTCTGCAGATTATTTTACATCATGTGCTATTAAATCTAATTCAGGGTTCAATTTCCGTAATCTGGAAAGTGGAAATAGAAAAGAGCTACACTATCGGGGGGAGGGTCATTATTAATTACATAAATTATACAATCGTTCGTTTTCAACGGGTCTTTGTTTTCGCAAAGAAAAGCGATATGCAAATGAATTATTAAGCCCTGCATTAATAAAAAGACTTACCTTTGACTTAACATTTCTATCATAAATATATAGTATATACACTTACTGAGTTATAATAAAATTTCAGAAATTTTAAGGAATGATTATATAGCTCAATAAACACTCTCGATAACAGCACGATTTTATATCGATTGTAACACGAGCGTTATATAGTACCGATTATAGTACGATATTGACCCGATGATCCGATTTCCGCCATTTTCTGACATCGGGATTAGCCAATCACAAGCCGGACTAGATTCCTGTCTTTAGCCGCAAGTCAAAAGTGACCGTTCGCCCATCATCAAATTGGGCTCTATTTTTGTACTAAATATCATACGCTACAAGTACATATTTTGCCTTATACGGGCATTTGCGTAAACACTCGGTAGGGCGGAAATCCCCTTCGGGCGTCTTTCGGGCTGTATGTTTTGACTCACTTGATATGTGTATCCTAGGAAACCAGATGCCCCGGAAATCGACTTAGCGTGAAAAATGTTCACAAAATTGGTTGAAATCATAGTTTGATTCGTTTAAATCTCATAAATTTAATCATAAATAAATTGGCAAAATGCATTCGCACACAATTTCAGGCTATGAGTGATAAGAATTTTCAACTGTCTGCAGTTTTATGTATACTTTTAATACTAAGCAAACCACAGCTGTTTCGAGTGAGTGGGACTCGAACCCACGGCATAGGACGCTCTGACCTCTGAGCTACCACTCTCAGAAAGCTGGTATGGTTTGGCATATCATCGAAAAAGGAGCATTTGAAAAGTATTATATGATTTTGAGCTTCGACTGTGAAATATTAGCACAAAATGGATCAATGATCCCAGGTTGGTTTAAACTATTTATACTGTGGTCAGAACTGTGGGTCAGCCATGGTAATTGAAGTTTCTTCAATTTGACGTGTTCTTAGTTTGTGATATTTTGGTCAATGCGAACGAATTTATTCAGGTTGCTCAAAAGAACTCGCCTCAAGCAGTGAAGCACCGTCTAAAAATCTAGAATTAGGTAAACAATGGTTTTTTAACTTGAGGATCTAACTTGTCAAGCAGGGGCGAAACTACAACGATAATTTTTGCGTAACGCTTGTATGTGTTTGGACAAACGATGGTACTTTTGAAGAGTTGACGTGATTAAGTGGAACAGGGCGACAGTGGTTAGGTCCACACAGACTGAATGTCATATTTCACTTCTTTCCTCAAAAATGTACCAAAGAACAATTAAACGAACTCTCAATTTTACTAACTTTGAATGTCTTCTTAAAGAAAGACAAAAAACCCTTGACGGTTCATATCTAAACAGTTCTTTTTGACCGCCAGTGTACAATAAAAGATTGATTGTTACGATTCCTGTTACATACGATAATAGCAACATTTGAGCAGTTCTTTTTGACCGCCAGTGTATATAAATCAGGTGCAAACAACCCAGAGGATTATCTTTCTCGTCATCCAACCAATGAAAGTAAGCGAAAACAAGAGAAGATGACAGAACCGTACATCAATTTCGTAACTCAAAACAGTGTTCCTAAGGCAATGACCTTAAAGGAAATACTCGATACAACTAATGCTGACGCGCCATTATTAGAACTGCGTGACGCAATCATAACCAACAAATTGGATTCCCCCGTAGTGAAACCATTCACAACAGTGAAGAATGAATTGACAACCACCACACAAGGAATAATATTGAGATGAACGCGAATTGTTGTCCCTGCTACTTTGCAACAACGGGCAATAGACATTGCGCATGAGACACACTTACACCTGTATTCTAAAAGCTCACTCACACTCAAACTTATTGAGTGGGAGATCTTAATCTTCTCATAAAGTTTCAATAGCGGTATTTCCTGCCGAGTAAGGGCTTGATTTTCAGTGATTTACCTTGTATCTTTCATCTATTCAAAAAAAAATTTTCTCACTCATCAGCATTAACGAAATTTATATGTCACACTCAATGAGTATGAGTGTGAGTGAGCTTTTTGAATACAGGCTAGTGTAGGCATTGAAAAGACGAAATGACTAATTCGCGAGAAAATATGGTTTCCGCAAATTGATAATCAAGTAAAGGACACAATCGAACAGTGGGTAGCATGCCAGGCTGCAGGTAGATCAAAACACCCAGAGCCTTCACGCATGACAGAAATGCCAGAATTACCATGGAGTGTCGTGCACGTAGACTTTTATGGACCATTACCTACGTCTGAATATCTCTTAGTCGTAGATACTCAAGATTCCCAGAAGTGGATATTGTTCATTCCACACGAGCTTCAACTGTAATTCCGAAACTGGACAAAATTTTCTCTGTCCATGGAATACCTGACACAATCATATCTGACAATGGACCTCCGTTCAATGGAGACGAATATGCACGACACATGAAAACCCTTGGCATTTAAACCAAGTTCTCAACCCCTTATTGGCCTCAAGGGAACGCCACGGTAGAAAGATTCATGCAACCATTGGGAAAGGCATTAAAGACAGCAAAGCTAGAAGGACGACCATGGAAACAAGAGTTATATCGTTTTCTCCTTCAATATCGGACAACCCCGCATTGTACCACAGGTGTACCACCATCAGAACTATTGTAAAAGGAAAGATCCGAGTGGTAATGCGGAAGAAAGTCATTAATAGACACAAAGAAGCTCGAGACAACGAAAGAACAAAGAAAGAAAGAAATAAAGAATACGCTGATCATAGAAGAAATGTAAAAAGAGCGAGATACAAGTTGGTGATTATGTGTTAGTATAAGACAGGAAAAGAAAAACAAACAACGAATTTCAAACCAGAACCATACAAAGTCATTTCGAAGAATGGTGTAGAAGTAACAGCTCAACAAATTAAAGAATGGTCACAAAGTCACAAGAAATATATCGCATTTCAAGAAAATAAAGAAGCAAGAGGACGACACAGATGATGAATATTTGGATGAAAGAATACCAGCAATGCCACCTTTTAAGCCTACAGTAGCAGCAATGAGGGCTCTGTCGCACTTTTTAAAACTGCACCGTGTCTTGTAAAACAGAATCAGTCAAGAATTTTGCTACGCAGACTATTCGTAAGTGCATAAGGAGCAAAATTACCTCCTTTCAAGAGATGAGAGCTCAGACATATAAAATCTAGGGATCTAAGGATCCAAAGTTTTAGTGCCTTCCCGATGTATTAATGCATGAGCCAACGAGACGTCTGTTGCAACATGATTTTCACTTCTCCTCATGAAACTCGCAGTATACTCAGAGCACTTAAATTACGTTCGCCGCGATATTGCATTATTGAACTTTATTTTAAGTTGCTCATACGTTGCTCATTCTATTTATAAGTCGATCCGAATAGGATAAAAAGCTAATACTTAGTTAAAGTATAACAGTCGCAGTGAGTTTTAGGAGAACGAGGCAATGCATTGATAATTACTGATGTAGATATGTTTTTAAGTGGCTACGCGGCTATGCAGTGAGTTTTGGAGAACGAGGCAATGCATTAATTACGTAATTACTGATGTAGATATGTTTTTAAGTGGCTACGCGGCTACGCAGTGAGTTTTGGAGAACGAGGCAATGCATTAATTACGTAATTAAGTTTTTGCCTGAAGTTGGACGAAGAACTCTAGGGACAGCGACTAGAAAGCGGTCGATTAAACCTTGGCCATTGTCCATTCTTGCAATTAGTTTTGCGGCATTTGGCATCTGAGTACAACCCAGGATGGAGAAGGGAGTGTTTGCATGGATAAGTCGCGTCTGTTCGGTTAAATAGTTGTAGCTGCTAGATTCTCCCGAAAACAGCTTACATAGAAGCATTGCATCACCACTTGCGTTCTCGTCATCATTTTTCAATAACTTAATTGTTGAGTACATCGTAAATCTCCGGTGATACTAAAAATGCACTCTCTTTTGTTGCCAAATGCTTGACTAGACCAGAAGACGTTGTCCTGTCGACGAGAAGTGTTGAATTGTCATCTGCCATATGTTCAAGACAACCATGTTGTATTGCAGAAGATTTTCCGGTCCCTGGATAGCCAACAATCATCATATATATGTTCATCGCTTTAGAGCTGTATTAATGTTCTTGCATATTTACATAAGTTTTTTTTGAGACACTCTGTAGATGTGAAGTCGAATAGACCTAGGCTCTATATTCCAGCATTCGCTATCCTGTTGTATTGAATGGCCGAAAACACTTCCATTTGAAAGAACAAAGTAAAGATTGTAGCTATTATTATTATGAGGTTTCATTTTTTGAGTGCTACAATTTTGTTTATGAAGGCTGAGATGTTTTGTTTAGTTTTCAAAGTGGCGCTAATATGATATCTAAAATTCTATAAAATTTTTCCTTGAGGTGAAACTTCAAGAATTTAAGCATTAACTTGAAACCAATATTACAGGGTGTATAAAAAAAGGTAATCCAACTTTGGCGCTATTGACGTATTGTACGTGAAATATACTCATTCTATTAACGAAATTTTTTCACATTCGGAAAGGTTAGGCTTTTAACTATCGAATGAAATGTTTTTAATACCAAATGGGGAAAAAATGAGCAAATAGGAGGCTGATAAAAAGTGTTAGCTAAAATCGCATATTTTCACCTCTGAGAGTTGGGACTAAAACCATTGAAAATTAACTCCCTTTGGAACTTAATTGAAGAATTTTGCTTCTGAATAAACTACCCGCATATGCATAGTAAGTAGGAATAAATCACATCAGGAGAACATTCCAAGCAATGCGGCAGCAATGTCAATTTTGTATCGATAGAGATGGTGGTCAAGTTAAAGGCATCGGCGCATAATCTCTTTTTAAAAAGTGTAAATGTAAATATTTGCAAGAACTAAAACATGTTGTAAAACCAGTGCAAGCTGTGACATGTTCGCGTGATTGATTGTTTTTTTTCTTTTGTTATCCACTGCTTTAATTAGGCTCAAAGGTGAAAATATGCGATTGTGACATTTTTTATCAGCCTCGTATGTGCTCAATTTTTCACCATTTGGTACTAAAAACATGTCATCCGATAGTTAAAAGTCCGATCTTTCCGAACGTGAAAAAAATTGTTTCATAGACTGATTAGTTCACGTACAATAGCGTGTTGAAGTTGGATTACCTTTTTTCTATATACCCTGTATAAATAAGTTTGAAAAAACGTAAGTTTTTGCGGCAAATTATCAATATAGGATTTGCGATTCACAATTATTTTGCGGGATCATTTTCATTCCTTTCATCAGAAATATTTTATTCCTTCATTTATCTGTCACACGCTTCGTATTTTAACGAAATATTCCTGAAAAAATAAAATCGAGCCTGTGGTAATATGGTCAGACATTTTTCTTTACAATGTCATAAAAACTCGTAGGAATGACTTTTTGGGTACCTGAGTGTAAGTCCTCACAATGCTCCGTGCATTTTTTACACAGCGTGTTTTCTAAACTCGCGTAATTCCTTTGTGGGGACTTCGGTAAATTAAATATTTACGTTTAGTATATTGTGCAAGAATTTTTACATTGTTGGGACTTAGACTCAGGTCCCCATATAGTCACTCCTACGAGTTGGCATCACATTTTAATTATTGGACTAGCCTTGAATTTCTTTCTTCCATGTATATTGACTAAACATAAACCAAGGTCCCCCCTTGTTAACATATTTACAGTTTTATATGAACAGCGGGATATCTCTTAGTTTTGCCAGCGTTATTGCTTAACAGTGTCGGAAGCTATAAAGTCACATCAAATTTAAATCACAAAAAAATGCAATTTTCCTCTTTACATTTATTTAATGCATGTGCATTTTTATTTTTAGTTTAAAAAGAAAGAAAACCATTTGATATGGGCAATTTCAACATGTATTCGGAGTTCTTCTTCTAAAATGCAAGTGGTATGTTGTTAATATTATATGCTAGCAACAAATTTTTATTGTGACGACTTTTATAGGATGGATTTGCATGCTCAATGTGCATGTGAACCAAACTGAAAGTGAAAAAACATGAAAATGAAAACATTTAATTAGTCTTATTATATGGCAAGCGTCACTTCCGGTGAAATGGAGCTGAGTGATTGGCTGAGAAGAATTTTGAGCGGTCCATTATTTTCCCGCCAT